>NW_006198338.1:668241-675931 GCF_000334495.1 Tupaia belangeri chinensis | reverse complement strand
GATGGAGAATATTGGTGTTAGATATTCAGGTTATCTGCACTGGGGCAGTTTTGTTTTGCTTTTGCTTCATAAATAGTTTTTTAAGAAGCTTATAGGGGGAAAAACTCGTAACTTTGGTATGTCAGTGATACACGAATGCCCGCTAGTGACTTCTAGTGAGGTGGTCTCGCGTGTGGTCCTGAGTGCGTGTGGCCTTCCTGACCTGTTCTTAGGAGGGGTTTGAGGGTGAAGGTGATGTGAGTGGACAGCAGAGCAGAGGAGAGCTGGGAAGTGTGTCCCAGGCTACCAGTAAGGGTGTGGGCGAGTCCCCCTGAAGGAGAGGGAGCAAGCCCTTCACAGAGCAGCCCACCACTCACCGCAGCCTGTCGGGGTGTGATGCGTGTGAAGGTGCCGGAGGGCGGCTTTAGGAGCCGCCGTATCAGCACTGGCTAAAGGGAAGCCTAGACTGAAAAGTAACAGTCATCATATGACCAGGTGTGCAGACTCCCTCACAACCACAGAATTCGCGTTAAAATGACAGGAAGTTTCCACACTAAAAACAAACAAAAACGTCTGTCTTTCATAAGAGTAAGAGACAGGAGAGAGCCAGACTAGCGCTCTCAGCAGGGCCTCAGTCGGGGTTCTCCCCACCAGCCTCCCCACCACCAGGACCTCGGGCACCTGCCTGGTGGGTACAGGTTGATAGGGGAACTGAACCCGGAGTCCTCCGTGTGGATTCAGCCCGCCCTGAGCAGCATGTTACTGCTGTGCCTCCGAGGCAGTCTAGCAGTTTGCAAATTTAAAATAGAGGCATAAAGATAGCACTCCCCTCTTTCCTTAAAAATTATCTGGAAAAAGGGAAAATAAGAAACAGAGTTGAGTATTGATCGTCTGTGAAACTAAGTGACATCTGGAACCTCAGCCATCTGTGCAGGAGTTGGGGCTGGAGAAGGGCATGCGGGTCAGCGGAGGCAGTTGAGCAGGTACCTGTGACCTAAGAGCTCAGACAGAGCTGGGCAAGTGTAGTTCTCGGAAGAGACGGCACATCCTGATGGACCAAACCAGCCGTCCCTTAGAGAGGCGAGGAGTGGAGGCTGGATTCGCGTGTGGAGGCTGGTGCAGACCCAGCGTGTGGGCAGGCGGCAGGCTGGGGGAGGAGACCAGCAAGGAGGAGAAGCTGCCCTGAGTCCTGCAACTGCCAGGACCCTTGGCTGTGCCGAAGAGGCTCAGAACCTTGGCACAGACGTGACCCTCTTACAAGGAGCGTCACACTGAACTAGAAGGATTCCTGCCAGCTAGGTGTCTAGCCCCGTCCCTGTCATGCCTAACCTGCAGTTTTCTGGTAGAGAAAGAATACTGGGCGAATATAGAGTGATTCCATTTGTGTAATATGCACATGCATGTAAGGATATTGCTTACATGTGCAGTATTTTAAAAATACGTGAGAATATATAGTAAACTGTTCCCAGGTGTTCTGTCCTTAGGTGGAGGGTTCTTATTTTACTCCAACATTTTCAAAGTAAAAAGAAATGTATTTCCTTGTTATGAAGAGCATGAAAACCAGCATAGCAAAAGCAAAAAAAAAAAATAGGGAAAATGTTAATCCTTTTGACTGTATTCATTTAGATCTCTTTAATTACATTTAAAACTTTCAGCCGTTCAGCCACTATTTTTATAAGACATCAACCCTAGTACACTTTTATAGGGCTTTAATTCCTTTATCAAAGAGACTCCCTCATTCTTCTTTACATCCCTAGCTTTAAACACGTGCCCTGGTGTAGTCCGCGTGCAGTTGTCCCGTGCAGGACTCGGTATGAGTGTGTACCTGGTCCTGGCTGTTCAGAACCATCGACGTTCCCCAAAGGATATTTTTGTTCTTTGTTTTCAGATGGAGCTTGATAGGTCCGCTGATCCCCCTCCTGCAATCTGGGTTGCAACAACTAAGTCCACAGTAAATAAATGGGTAAGTGAGCCCCCGATTCCTGGCAGAGGTTGGTGAACCTGCTATTTGTCATCGCAGACCTTCCAGACACCAGTAGCAAATGCTCACGATAACCCTGCCCCTCGGCCATGGCAAAAATCTGAAAGCTCCTACCTCTGAATGCAGGTGTAATCCAAAGGTCATACCGAAATTAAAGTAATGGTCAAAACGATGGAGCTTCTGACTTTGTTGTCAGCAGCCAAGGTGTACATTTGAAACTCTGAGCTTAGGCCCTGTCGCCTAGCGACACAAGGTGAGTGTTAGTACAACTCCTGACCTGTGAGGCTGCATTTGGAAATATCAGTCCAAACACCAACCCCACAAAACTGCTCAGGATTCTATTTTTTCTCAGAAGAAGAAAGCAGAAAATTGTGCCTTCCCATTTATTTCCTTTTTCTTCATTGCATATCCAGCAGGGATAGAAGTAGAGGCTAAACAGAGAGAAGTCATCCGAAGCATTCTTTATTTTTTTTCTTTTTTTTTGGAGAGGTTTTTGCTATAGGGCGCGTGCACTCGCCAGACAGACAGAGACAGAGAGACAGAAAGCAGGAAATCACCCCCCAGACACCAGTAGCAAATGCTCACGATAACCCTGCCCCTCGGCCATGGCAAAAATCTGAAAGCTCCTACCTCTGAATGCAGGTGTAATCCAAAGGTCATACCGAAATTAAAGTAATGGTCAAAACGATGGAGCTTCTGACTTTGTTGTCAGCAGCCAAGGTGTACATTTGAAACTCTGAGCTTAGGCCCTGTCGCCTAGCGACACAAGGTGAGTGTTAGTACAACTCCTGACCTGTGAGGCTGCATTTGGAAATATCAGTCCAAACACCAACCCCACAAAACTGCTCAGGATTCTATTTTTTCTCAGAAGAAGAAAGCAGAAAATTGTGCCTTCCCATTTATTTCCTTTTTCTTCATTGCATATCCAGCAGGGATAGAAGTAGAGGCTAAACAGAGAGAAGTCATCCGAAGCATCTTTGTTTTTTTGCTTTTTTTTTTGGAGAGGTTTTTGCTATAGGGCGCGTGCACTCGCCAGACAGACAGAGACAGAGAGACAGAAAGCAGGAAATCACCCCCCAGGGGGGATGGCCACGCCACAATCCCTTCACACCCAGCTTGAAAACATGCTGGGTGTGAGTATTTGCTGTCCCCACTCCCTGGGATCTGACTCTCTTAACCACTAAGCAGGAAGCCTGGCCCAATCACTGTTAATTAGTAAATCTTTTTAAAGGGCAAAAGAATGCAAAGAACCTAGCCTTTCTGGGTCAGAGGTCATACTTTTGATCTCTTTTCCCCTGTTTTTTGTGTTGTGTTTTGTTTTGGTTTTTGCTATAGGGCACGTGCACTCCCAGAAAGACAGAGACAGAGAGAAAGCGAGAAATCACCCTCGGGGGAATGGCCATGCTGCAATCCCTTCTCCTCCATTCTCCCCTCGGGATCTTGGGCACGCACCACACACATGCCCTGCATGAGTTTAAGCCACCAGGTCCTGTTGTAGAGTGCCACTGAATGAATGACCACCAAAGCCAGATTAAGTTTAAAGGGTGAATTTAAGCCACTGGGTCCGGGACTCAAACCGCAATCTACTTACTACATGGGTGTCCAGTAACATAGCCATTACACCAACTGCTGGTCCCAATGATTAAATCTTAATTAAAGAAAGGTTTGAGTTTTCTCGTTTACCCAGCCTGGATAACAGAGAAAGTTTGCATCTGTTCCTGTTTCTCTGCAGATGAAGTGCTCTTTCTGTGTACTTGCAAATAAAGTTATGTATCTTGTCTAAATTTTATTGTGCTCATTTGTGATCACCAGAATTCTACCTAGAAGAGTTCTGCTCTTGGGAACCAGCAGTTAGCGTAATGGCTATGTCGCTGGACTCCCACGTAGTCGACCGCGGTTCGCGTCCCGGACCCGGTGGCTTAAAACTCACGCCGGGAGCGTGTGCGTGTGTGCCCAAGATCCCGAGAGGAGAATGGAGGAGAAGGGATTGCAGCGTGACCATCTCCCCTGGGGGGTGATTTCTCGCTTTCTGTCTCTATGTCTTTCTCTGTCTGTCTGGCGAGCGCACGTGCCCTATAGCGAGAAACCTCTCCAAAAAAAAAAAAAAAAGAGTTCTGCTCTTGTGTCCATTTTTCTTTACAAAAGGATGGCATTCCTTTTTAGTAATCGTGTTTTTAAAATAATGGTAGGTAATTGTATGCGTTGGCTATCTTTTGGTTGATGTAGGGTTGTTAGTTTTTTTGTTCTTTATTTTTCTCGCCATTTTAAAGAAACTGGGAAAGCTTATAGAGCATAAAATGATTGTGTAACAATTTCTGTTCTTTTAGACATTGAAGGGAATTCATAATTTTAGAGCCTCTGGAGATTATGACAATGATTGTACAAATCCTATAACACCCCTTTGCACACAACCGGACCAGGTAATTAAAGGTAAGAAAATTGGGAAACACATCTTTTGTAGAGGTTAATTATAATTATTAAGAGATTGACAAAAATAATGGTTATGATCTTTCTTTCTTTAGAAGAATTCCAGTGTAGAGGCCAACAGGTGGCATGGAGTTTAAGGCGCTGGATTCTCACATGGTTGACCACAGTTCGAATTCTGGACCTGGTGGCTTAAAAATCACATTGGGCTCATGTGCATACATTCCCAAAAGCCTGAGAGGAAAATACTAGAGAAGGGATTGCAATGTGACCATCCCCCCTGGGGAATGATTTCTCACTTTCCCTCTCAGTCTCTCCAGTAAAGGCATGGCTTAATATATTGGCTTATTTTTAATACTAGAAAAAAATATTTATGATTATTCTTTGACTGCCAGAGGGTACATATGCGTGCCAGAGGGAAAGTGCACTTGACAGTGGGTCCTGGTTATGGCCTAATCTCCTTCCCTGTTTCTCCTTCTCGGTCAGGATCCTGGGCACACACACCTGGCATGTTTTCCAGGCTGCCAAGCTGAGATTCGAACCATGACTGGCCCTGTAGGATCCAGCTCTCTTTGCAGCACTTAACCGTTGTGCTTTTGGGCTGGCCCAAAAAAGTACTATCTTTAAAAATGCTCTTGAGTAACTTTAAGAAGTGAGCTTTTGTGAGATGACTCCCTCCCCCCCAACATAAGAACAGCCAAGGTAAAAGCAATAGCCACTTCGTTGAATATGTATAGGAGCTAATGTCTTTTGGCACAAGTCAGGAAAGGGCAGATGTGGTCCTAAAGTTCTGTATGCTGCAAGCTGGAAGTGGCAAAAAATGGTTTGTTTAATGTCAGAGTTTGGGCTTAGAATCTTATATAAGGGCAAGGGCCAGCAGGTGGCATGGAGGTTAAGGCAGCTGGATCCCACATGGCCAACTGTGCAATTTGAGTCCCAGACCTGGCAATTTGATAAAGTCACTCCAAGCATGTGTGCCCAAAATCCGGGGAGGAGAGGAGAGGAGAGGAGAGGAGATCGCTGTATGGCCATCCCCGTGGAGGGAGTGGTTTCTCATTTTCTCTTTCTCTCTCTGTGTCTCTCTGGTGAGCGCATGCATCCTTTAACAACAACCAAAAAAAAAATTTTTTTTTCAGAGAGTCTTCCATGACACATTTATCTCTTCGTAGATGTCCATGCTCCTACCTTTAGCGTAGAAGACCCATTGAGGAGACAGAAAAGATAAGATGGGAAGCAAGCATTTTAATGCAAGATGGGACTAAAACAAGAGGGGCTAAAAGTCCTATCATCATTTGGACTTTCCTCTGTGGTTAGAACTGTTTTCCAGGACCAGCAGATAGCATAATGGTTACATCATTGGACTACCATGTAGTCGACCTTGGTTCAAGTCCTGGACCCGGTGGCTTAAAATTCACTCTGGCTGTGTGTGCGTGCCCTAGATCCCAAGAAGAGAAGGGATTGTGATGTGGCCATCCCCTCTGGGGGGTGATTTCTTACTTTCTGTCTCTCTGGCAAGCACATGAGCCCTATAGCAAAAATCTCTCTCTAAAAAACAATCAAACAAAGAAACTGTTTTTCCACTGGTAGCCCCTTGAAGTGAAGAATCCTGTAACATATAACCTATTATTAAAATCAGACAGTTTTTCTTTGAGTGTAAGCGAACATAATTGGTTGGCCTTAAATTGTTATAGACACAATTATACAGTCTTCTGGTTCGCCCTTCCTTCTTATGGTCAGTATGGCTTATGTTCCTGTTACATACCAGTTAGCGATTCTTATGGTCAGTATGGCTTATGTTCCTGTTACATACCAGTTAGCGATTCTTATGGTCAGTATGGCTTATGTTCCTGTTACATACCAGTTAGCGATTCTTGCTGTACTCTGAATTTAAATGCAGGATTGTTTTGCTAATGTTTTTTTTTCCCTTTAGGGGGAGCTAGTATTATTCAGTGCCACATTCTTAATGATAAGAGACATATATTAACCAAAGATACCAATAATAATGTGGCATATTGGGATGTTTTGAAGGTGAGTCTCTTTTTTGGATTAAACACAGGTTGTTCAACTATGTACCCCTTTTATTTTTTCTTTTATATATGATTATCAAGGTGATAAATACGTAAATTAAGGCTTAATTGTAATAATACTGGGTCACTGGAAAAGTCATGATGCATTTTTGCTTAGAAAAATACATTGTGGCTTTTCTAATGACTTATATGTTATTTGGGGGCACATTCACTTATGTAAATATTGGGTAAAGTGTGGTTTATCTTTTAAGCATTTAAACTATTTGAATGGAGTGATTTTCTCTGGTTAATATATTACAAAATATGTTCTATGCTGCCTTATTTTTAAATGAGCACATTAAACTTTCTCATCCTTGGCATTATCGATGTTATTATAGAGCCGGGTTTGGGGGTGAGGACGGGGAGATGGCTTGTGCAGTGTAAGGTGTTTAGCAACATGCCCAGCCTCTGCCCACACAGTGTCAGCAGCACCCCCTCACCCTCCAAGCTGTGGCAGCCCTGCAGGTCTCCACACACCACCGGGTGTTTTGGAAGAGGTCGGGTTGAATAGAGTGTGTAACTGCGTGTGAGGGTTATGAATGATGGGAAAATCTATATCATAGCATCTTTCAGCAGGAGAGAGCAGAGGAGCACAATGTGAAAACCTGATGGATGGAGAATAAATATTTTGAGCTGGCAAGTGGCGCGGTGGTTAAGGCAGCTAGATCCCACGTGGGGGTTCAGGTCCTGCACCTGGAGGCTTCAGGAACACACCACGTGCTTGTGCATGCACGCCCCAGACGCAGAGGGGTTGGAGAAGGGGTTCCAGTGCGGCCATCACCTTTGGGATGATTTCTCACTTTCCCTCCCTCTCCAGTGAGTGCATGTGCCTCCTAGCAAAACTTTAAAAAAAAAATAAGAAAAGAAATATTTCACAAACTAGCTTAAAGACAAGGGTGGTTACTTAGAACTGGACAAGTTAGAGCTAGAGCTTCGTGTGGAAAAGTCATTTTAACAAGGGCCTAAAGGTTGCCAGCAGATAGGTAATGGAAGGGCATTTCAGGAGGAGGGGTGAATGACAAAGACTTAGCATAGGCTTATTTAGGACAAAGTGAATAGTTCTGTGTATTTGGAGACCAAATACAAGGGAGTACTAGGGTGTCAGGATGACACATGACGTTGAGGTCATTTATCAGAGTCTAAAATTCCAGGTAGGTCCCAGAGTTTTGGTATTCCCTGAAGGATCTTAGATTTTTTTTTTTTTTTTTTTTTTAGCGGTTTTTTCTTAAGGGACAATGTA
>NW_006198338.1:642305-668210 GCF_000334495.1 Tupaia belangeri chinensis | reverse complement strand
CCAGAGAGACAGAAAGCAAGAAATCACCCCCCGGGGGGATGGCCACACCGCAATCCCTTCTCCTCCATTCTCCTCTCAGGATCTTGGGCACGCACGCACACCCACCTGGCATGAGTTTAAACCACTGGGTCCAGGACTCGAACCACAGTCGACTACATGGGAGTTCAGTGACATAGCCATTACGCTAACTGCTGGTCCCAGATAATTTTTTTGAAGAGAGGTTTTTTGTTTTTTTGTTTGTTTGTTTGTTTGTTTTTGGGGGGGCTATAAGGTGCATACACTCCTCAGAGAGACAGAGACAGACAGAAAGCGAGAAATCACCCCCCAGGAGGATGGCCATGCCACAGTCCCTTCTCCTCTAGCCTCCTCTCAGGGATTGGGGACATAGACCACACGTGCCCAACGTGAGATCCAAGCTACCAGGTCTGAGACTGAACTGCGATTTGCCATGTTGGAGTCCATCAATGTAACCACTATGCTGTCTGCTGGCCCCAAGATCTTGGATTGTTTTAGGGCAGAAAATTCCATCCTGAGAGCACAGCTGTAGTATATGTTGTGGGAACTGGATGCTGGAAGACAGTTGCCTTGCGCATAGTGACTTTGGCATCTAAGGGGACGGACATGTCGGATGTAGTATAAAGCGAGAGCTGTAAAGATGTGTGCTTTGTTGTCTGGGTATTGTTAGAATGGAAGAGACTTGAGCATGTGTGACTACTCGTGGGGAGGAGCCAGTGCGACATGAAGGGGTAGATGATGGCACAGGGTCCCAGGAAGTAAGAGTTGAGGGGAACAAGAGTACAGCCCGAAGGGATCCCATTTTCCTTACAGCAGGAAGAGTGATAGCAGAAAGTTAGGGGATTCTGTCAAGGCTTCTCACTCTCTCCTTTATTTATTTATTTATTTATTTATTTTTGAGAAGGAGTCAGTCGTGCTAAGGGTGGGGGATAGGTGGCAAAGTCAAAGCCAAAGCTACGAGGAGGGCAGAGATGTGGTTAACAGAGAAGGCCGACTCGAGAGTGGGAAACCGCAGGTAGCATCGGTGGTCCTACTTGAGGTCGAAGACAGTGCATTGATGGTGGCAATATAATACCATCAAGGAACGGAGGGGCCAGCATGTCACGTGTATTGTCCAAGTGGGTTAATTTTATCCTGGATGAAAGCAAGAGTTGAGACAGACAGACAGGGAGCCAGGGCCCACGTCTCAGGAAGTGAGACTCCCGGCGAGGTTGCTGGGTGGCAGTGAGCGAGCAGCGTTCAGCTTCCTGCCACTGAGTGACATGGCCTCAAAGAAAGAGGGACTTCTACATGGAGGTGGGGGAGTAATGGGCCCCAAGTGCCTTTGGGGAACAGTGGGATGTCAGGGGGTAAGCCGAGTCTCCCTTTCAGAAGGTGACTGACCGAGAGACACTGTCAGGAAAGAGCCAAGTTGCTGTTGAGATGAGGAGGTGCAGGGACAGTCTGTAATAGGGCTCAGAACTGAAGGCACCTGGATTTAGAAGTGCATTAGCCCTGGAGAGCTTTCGGAGGTGCAAGTAGGGAGTGAGCAAAAACGGGATGATTGTAATGGTCAAGAAGATAAACTTCAAATGACTGCCTGTACCAGCTGCTGCCCGAGGATAACTTCACAGTTCTCTCTCTCTCTCTCTCTTATTTATTATTTTTTTAAAGGTTTTTGCCATAGGGCATGTGCGCCCACCAGAGAGAGACAGCAAGAGGAAAAGTGAGACATCACCCACAGGGGCATGGCCCCGCTGCAGTCGACTTGGGGCATGCACACACACATCCACAGGCGTACTTTTCAAGTCCCCGGGTCCAGGACTTGAACTGGGCCGGCCATGTGGGAGTCCAGCGCCATAACCACTGCAGCACCTGCTGTGCCCTCCAATTCTCCTAAAGTCAGCACTTAGTAGTAACTATGTGTTCCTTGGAGATGTTCCTCTGCCTTCCTCCCTCTCTCCCTTTCTTTGTTTCTGGGTTTCATTTGACATCACTTTCAGGGGAGTGATACCGGTATCAGCACAATGAAGTTACAACTTCTCCCCCCAAAAAGAATCTTGTGTGCATGTGTGTTTATTTGGAGTTTTATCAACAAATCATTATTTAAAGGGAAATGCCCTGGGCCCTGTGGTATGACCCCGTAGTCCCAACTACTCGAAAGGCTGAGGCAGGAGGAGCGTGTGTTTGAACCAGCCTGGGCAAATGAGCAAGACCCGGTCTGGGAAAAAAGGAAGAGATGAATGCTTTGAGATAAGAAAACAATTCACAGCTTGTTTTTAAAATGTATCTTAGACTGTGTTTTATTTAGACAAGTGTAAAAATGTGCAATTTTGAATAGCGAAGTCAGAATCGAATCAATTCACCACTTAAACATTGATCATTATACTTTGTTTTTGACGTATAGGCATGTAAAGTTGAAGATCTGGGCAAAGTGGATTTCGAGGATGAAATTAAGAAAAGATTTAAAATGGTGTATGTGCCAAATTGGTTCTCAGTGGACTTAAAAACGGGGGTAAGTTAGTTACTAATACTTGTGTAATGTTGATAGTTCCAGATTTCCAGTATAGCGCATACTCGTTAGTTTCAGAGTGTCACATTTTAAAAATGCGAAAGGAAAATATTTTTCGTGTTATCAATAATACTTACAAATGTACTTTGAAGCCTTTAGTATCCCAGTAAACTGAGCCATGGTCGCAGTGAGTCTCACGAACACATCCAGTTCCTGAGCCTGTGGCTTTGCACTTTAGTCACATCGTACAAATAAATAAAAGTTTCAGACTCATTTGGGGACGGCATTCAGTTGTCACGCCACTAGTCACTTTCCCTCTTGACAGATGTTGACCATCACTTTGGACGAGAGTGACTGTTTCGCTGCTTGGGTTTCTGCAAAAGATGCCGGTTTCAGCAGCCCCGATGGGTCAGATCCAAAATGTGAGTCCAAGTGTCCTTCCTCTTCTTCCTCCCTCCAAAAAAGAAGGTCGACCTGTGGGGACCAGCAGTTGGCGTAATGGCTGTGTCGCTGGACTCCCATGTAGTTGACCGCAGTTCAAGTCCTGGACACGGTGGCTCAAACTCACGCCAGGCACGTGTGTGTCCATGCCCGAGATCCCAAGAAAATGGAGGAGAAGGGATTGTGGTGTGGCCATCCCACTGGTGGGGTGATTTCTCACTTTCTCTCTTCTGGCAAGTGCACGCGTCCTATAGCAATAACCTCTCCAAAAACAAAAACAAAAACCCACATTATTGGTCTTGGGCTAAGAATTTAACGTCAGGATATGTGGAAACTTTGCCATACATGTGCACAGTTGCCCAGGATGGAGCGGGCTGGCGGGCTAGAGGAAGGGCATTGTGGCATGACTTGACCCTGTGGATGGTGCTTTTCTCTTTAGAATATGTGTAAACTTAATTTTTTTTTTTTTTTGGTTAAAATAACTTCATTGTCCATTTTCTTTTCTTTATAATTAACTCTTTTGCAGTGAATTTAGGAGGACTTTTACTCCAGGCACTGCTGGAATATTGGCCTAGAACACATGTGAATCCAATGGATGAAGAAGAAAATGAAGTAAACCATGGTTAGTTTCTATATGCAGATAATTGCTGAACAATTATGTACAACTGAAGATACTTAAACAGCTTTTTAGAATGTGACGTGATAAATGCTGATGGTGTCCCCAATTTCTTGTTCTCCCTTCCGTATCTGAGAGTGAAAGCCTCCGCCCAGTCTTGACTAAGATTCCAACAGAGCAGACCACCTGTTGGGGCTTTCAGTCACTGAGGCCATTGCAGAGAGCTCACATCAGTCCTGTATGTATCCAAGTGGCCTTTGCCTTGAAACTAGGCACCTTAGCTGGCTTAATCCAAGAGATTCCTCCAAGTATCTGTGACCGGATTCGCCCACAGGACTGAGCTACAGCTATGCCAGAAAGCCAGCTCTGACATAGTAGAGCTATACTTCCTGTTGGCCTGAAATGTTGATGTTGCCTGGCTTGATGATCTACTTGATTTTTTTTTTAAAAGAATTATTTAACTTTGGAACCAGCAGTTAGCATAATGGCTATGTCGCTGGACTCCCATGTGGTTGACCGCGGTTCGCATCCCGGACCTGGCGGCTTCCAGGCGTGTGTGTGTTGCATGCCCAAGATCCCGAGAGGAGAATGGAGGAGAAGGGATTGTGGTGTGGCCATCCCCTCTGGGGGGGGGTGATTTCTCACTTTCTGTCTCTCTGTATCTCTCTGTCTTTCTGGCAAGCGCACGCGCCCAATAAGAAAAAAATCCTCTCCAAAAAAAAGAAAAAAAAAAGAATTATTTAACTTTATTTTTATTTGGCCAGAGCGAGAGCAAGCTGCCAGGTCCAGGACTCAAACCGCAGTCGGCCGTGTGGGAGTCCAGTGCCCTTGGCCACCACACTACCTGCTGGTCCCGATCTACTTGATTTTGATTAAAAAATGTCATATCCCAGCACAGAAGTGGCAGGGTAAAAGAAGGAGAATGTATAAAGAATTGATGTCACAGAGGACATTGGCAGGTGTGTGCCACAGGCCATGGCAGCAGAGGACACGCCGTGAATGTGTGCGTTTGATTCAGCCAGCTTCAAGAAAGGGGAAAGGAACGTAGAATTCCGTCTTTACTGTAACTGTGGCTGGCTGAAGAGTCGCCGAGTCCCGCCTGCTGAGGCCTCGCTCTGCGTAGGGTTCTCTGCTGACCTTGGGGAGTGAAACGATGGCTTTCTGCCGGGAACTCCATCCTGGCTAACAGATTCACCTGTAATGATTTGTATACTTTAACTTCCATGTGAGGATGGCGTGCTTCTCTGAAAACCAGCCTTCTCATGTCCTTGTCAGAGAGGATCGACCCCACCCTCGGTGGCTTTTCTTTGATATCACCTGGCCCGTTTTGCTCCCTGTCAGAATCGTCAGTGACCTGGAAGCCAGAGAAACTAATGAAGAGATCTCTCCAGAGAGGGTCAAGAAAGCTAGGTTCTAGTGGGAGCTATGCAGCTTATCAGCTGTGTAGCCATGGACAGGTCCTTTCCAGTTTTACTGGGTGCCCTCAGAGACCCAAGTAAGTAATAATAATTGAATAACCAAAAACAAAAACAGAAAGGCAGTGGTACAGTCAGCACCTCGTGAATCCAGGCAGTGGGTAGGGAGACTAAGGACGAAATGGTGAGAAACTCCACATCATACCTGAGCTTCAGATGACCCTTCATCCTTCGCTGCCATGGTAAAAGAAGGGTGGGGCCTGCCCGTCCTCATTCAGAGCTCGGGCCCCTACACTCTCCACCCGTCTGGTAAGCTGCCCTTGCTCAGTGGCGTTCAAGAGTTATTTATTATATTGGGTTGTCAGAAAAGTCATGATGCATTTTTGCATAGAAGAGTACGTCTTGATTTTTCTGACGATCAAGCAAATCCTGCTTGGGAACAGCTCAGGTGGTGAGAGGCCCTCAGCAAGTTTTAGGTGGGGGTAGTACAGATAAATAAGTGGCATGGCCCCTGTCCTTGAGGGGCAGAAACGCTGGTAGGACAGCGAGCTGCTTCCATAATGCCTGCTGAGAGGAGTGCTGGGCAGGGAGCGTTGGGAGCTGTGAGAGGGGCCGACCAGTGCCCTGTGGTCTCAGAGGAGGCTTCCTTCCACTCGGTGAGGGAAATGGCCAATGAGTTGGCGCACGAGCCGAGTCATCTCCACTGGGGCCGGAGATCACAGACAAAGCCACGCGGGGTGAAGTCTGCGAAGAACAGTAGGAGTGAGGTTGTGGCCTCCTGGAGGGTCTTGTTTCTCACCAGGACTGTTGTCGCTCGCTGTGGCTGCTGTTAAGCATCATTCTCTTTTTCCCTTGCATTTTTCTGAAGTTAGTGCTCTTCAAGAAATAAACTAAACCCTCATTGATAGAAAAGCTGTCCTAGGTTTCTTAGTGACTGAAGTAGTGGTTCTGATTCGTATTTTAAATATTGATCTATTTTGTAAAAGTCCTCCAAAATGCAGTCATTTCTCCTGTAATCAACCATATGTTGCCAGGTTTCTTACTTTCAGTAAAGTAAGTTTTGTTTTTTACCTTTATTTCTAACTCTTGCTGACGTAAAGGACTTGAGACTTTGAAGATCTCGTAATGTTTGAAGCCTGGGGAAGCAGAATGTTTGCAGTCTGTGTTTATAGCGCTTACTCTGGGCACTAACACCCCCTGCATCTCTTCCTAGTGAATGGGGAGCAGGAGAACCGGGTGCAGAAAGGAAACGGGTATTTCCAAGTGCCCCCACACACACCCGTGATCTTCGGCGAAGCTGGAGGCCGCACGCTGTTCAGGTACAGCATCCCGTTCACTGAGAATGCTCACTCACGCTGATGTTAGAAGTCGTTTGTTATGGGACCAGCAGATGGCATAATGGTTATATCACTGGACTCCCACGTAGTCAGTTGTGGTTCGAGTCGCGGACCTGGAAACTTAAAACTCATGCCGGGCACATGTGCAATCCTAAGAGAATGGAGAAGGCATTGTGGCATGGCCGTCTCCCCTAGGGGGGTGATTTCTTGCTTTCTGTCTTTCTCTGTCTCTCCAGCAAGCACATACACCCTTTACCCAAAAACTCTTTAAAAAAAAAAAAAAAAAAAGTTGTTTGTTACTAACATCTACAGATACCAGAGTTATGATGCTCCCCAACTCCATGAGCCTGTTAAATGGCGATGCTTTTAGGCCGAGCTCTAACTGAGAGGAGAACTCGCACCGTTAGGGTGCAGAGATGCCTTGCTCTCAGGCAGCTTCTCTGGGTTTTGTGTAGGAAACGTCACTCTCTCTCACTCTGCATTGTACACACTCAGGTCGGGGAACAGACGGCATCACCCGCAGTCCCTGCCCATGGGCACATCGCGTAGGTCGCCTTCCTCGGGCTGGGCTGCTCCTGGGAACTGTCGTGGCCAGCGCTGGCCTGACCTGGGGTGCCAGGCAGTCCTTTGTGGGGCCCTGCAGGAAGGGCCGGACTGGCTAACGTCCACGTTCCAGCAAGGCCCTGGTGGAGCCAGGGAGGACTCACTTGGCAGTGCCACAAGAAAAATGCTGGTATTGTTCTGAGCACAGAACTCTCTTCCTTTGTGGCCCCAAACATCTCGGCCCCGCCGTGTGTCAGCCTGTGCCAGGCACCGTAGCACTGGCAGGGGACCTTTCTGGACTGCTCTGCTTACACCTAGGAGTTCTCCTGTCATTTCCCGAGGACACACAGAAGCATCTGTAGTGCGTGCCTGGCCTCGAAGTCAGGGCCTGCTCAGGGCCTGTTCTCCATTTCAGCTGAGAGAGTCTCCCCGCCTGGCTGTGCTTTATCGCCTCAGCTGTCAGGTGGGGGTTAGCCTAAATGAAATCTGGGAAGCTTCCCGCTAATGTTTGTTGCCAGTGATTTCTGTCGTCTGCCCTGTTGTCTCACTCACTCCCTGATGGGTTGGTTGTGTTTAGGCTGCTGTGCCGAGATTCCGGGGGCGAGACGGAATCCATGCTTCTCAACGAGACAGTGCCACAATGGGTAATTGACATCACTGTGGATGTAAGTACCCTCCGCTCCCCTCCCCTCTGCCCTTCTGTTTGTCCAACTCATGAAATTAAAAACCGCCATAGACGATATAAAAACTAGGCTTCCAGGTGGAATCCCCCTCTGCCTCCCCTGCGGTTCCAAAGTTGCAGAAGTAGTATTGATAATTATTTATGTGTCTGTTTTTATCTTTGTTGGTTTTTAATCATTAGAATATATGCTTGTTCAGTATGTGATAAATGAATGAAATGCAACACCCATCGCTTTCCCACTCACTCTTCCTCACCCACCCACTCCGTCCTTCCTCCCTGTTAATAGGTTAATGTATGGTCTTCAGTACTAGTTTTCTTTGTAGCCATAAGCATATGTTACTTGTGTACATATATATGTATAGTTATTTTACTTTGTACAAAACTATTACACCTTAGTATTACACCTACTGTTCCGCAACTTTTTTTATTGAAAATACATCTTGGATATGTTCATGTCTGTACACATGGATCATTCTTTTTTAACGACTGCCTAGTATTCCATTGTATCAAGGTATCATCATTTATTTTAATCAGTCCCAGTTAATGGACATGTAGGTTGTCCCCAGTGTTTTCTGTTACAAGCATACTGCAGTGAACATCCTTGCACGTATATCTTTGTACACTTTTTAGGATAAATTCCTAGAAGTGGAATTGCTGGATCAAAGGGTGTGCACATTTTAAATTTTGATAGATATTGCCAAAGTGCCCGCCACCAAGGCCGTCCAGCGTGTACGAGTGCCCAGTCTCCCTACACTCACACCGATGCTGGGCACTTGCCGTCCGTGCTAAAAGGCAGGCACGTTCCTCTGGATTCCCGCTGGTTGACAGGGAGAGTGCACATCTCGCGGTGTTGGCCACTGGTATCTCTCCCCCCACTGCCTGTTTATATTCGCTACCCATCTTTCTGTTGGGCCCTTTGTCTACGGATTTGTAGGGATTCTTCACATTGAACATCAGCCCCTTGACTGTTATCTGTGTGTCTCCAATATTTATTTTTGGTGTCTTTCCCAAGTGAAAAGTTGTTATTTTTATAGAATTGAATTGATCCTCTGTAGCTCTGAGTTTCACATCTTGTTTAGGTGTTTCCCACTCCAAAGCAGCAGAAGTAGTCTCTTGTATTCTCTTATGGTACATGTATGGTAATTTTTTTATGTCTAGAGTTTTAATCTAGAGTTTATTATTCTGTTTTGTGTGAGGTAGAAGTCTAATTTTTCCAAAGGGGATAGCCAGTGTGTCTGTACAATTTATTGAATAATCTGCATTCTTTTCTAACTCATTTGAAATGCTGCTTTTATCATATACTGAATTTCTGTGCCCATGTGGATCTGTTTCTAGACTCTCGTAGGTATGGTTGCACTATTTTGTAAATTCCTGAAACCATATGAAAACGGATTTAATCTCTAGAACCTTTAGAGAATGTCTTTCCTGTCCCAGATATATTTCCAAGTACAAAAGCCAGTGTGACACCTGATGGACAGTTGGTGGCTTTCTCTGAGTCTAAGCACCATAGACCACTTTCTCTGAGTGTGAACTTCACCTAGGAGTGAGTGCATCGCTGACCTTAGGCCTGTGCTTGTTCCCAAGAGGAGACCTCCAGACAGGATATGCCGTGGAGGCTCTGAGGTTACTCATTCCATAAGTCAGCAGGTCACTTCATGGCGGACGTCTAGCTTGTTGGCTGAAGCTTCCATTCTTCCTAAACCCTCAGACCTCACCCTGATGTCAGAGGGGGAAAGTGGGGGGAGGGGCTGATTGGCCTTTCAGTTGGACAGCGGGCCTCTCCAGCATAGAGCGTGTGCTTTGCCAGAAGGCGAACGCTGTGGGTTTCTCTCAAAACAACTTTTTGTTTGTGCTTTTATGTATCGGCCCAATATTTTACTGAACTGAATTTTAGTTTGTATGGCTTAAAAATTAAAATCACTTTGTTTTCATTTAATGTAAAACCTTGCATTGTCAAGAGCCCTGCTACAGTTTCTATCTTTACTGGGTTTTAGTCATAAAAAATAATACATGTTTATTCAGTACCATGGTATTGCCATAGTATTACACGTAACTTGTTTTTACATATCTTTAATTATAAAACGAAACATACTTTTCTGATAAGTTTTCTCTAGGGCTGACTTTGATCATTGGGTAGCTTACAATCAGTTTCATAGCAAGGCATTTTTAATTGTAAAACAATTATTACTTGTAAATCATGTTTTCTTGTTGACACCATTTTAGTTTATCAACTGGTAGAGAATATCATACCTTTTTACATTTTAATATTTCAGAAAAATATGCCCAAATTCAACAAAATTCCTTTCTACCTCCAACCTCATGCATCTTCGGGAGCAAAAACCTTAAAAAAGTAAGTAAATGTGATGTCATGTGCTTCCTTGAACTGTGGGTGGTCAGAGAAGTCATGACGCATTTTTGCATAGGAAAACAGGAAAGCATGTCTTGGCTTTTCCAACAGCCCCACAGTGAGTGACTGGGAGAACTCTTCTTTACGATTCAGTCTGTAGCAGAGGTGGGCACTGATGTCAGACTGATTTTATAACTGACCGTGTACGCAATTAAAACTTCTTACCACGCACAAGCTGTGGCAGGTTGCAGGTGTTAAAAAACAACTAAGACCTGGATTTCTGTCTCTTTGCATAATTCTCAGTTTAGGACACAACCTAGATGTGATCATTGCTTTTGTGGGTACTTAGGGAATAAGGAGAGAGAGGGGAAGGAAATGAGTTTGTTACTGGCACTTTCCAGAAAGGCTTTTCTTTTATTTTAGAGAGAGATTTTTGCTATAGGGTGTGTGCGCTCCCAGCGAAACATAAAGCGAGAAATCACCCTTCAGAGGGGATGGCAGTGCTGCAGTCCCTTCTCCTCCACTCTCCTCTTGGGATTTTGGGCTTGCACGCACATGTGCCTGGCATGAGTTACAAGTCGCCCGGTCCAGGACTCAAACCGTGGTTGGCCATGTGAGAGTCCAAACTATCAGGGACAAAACTATTATGCCATCTGCTGGTCCCCAGAAAAGCTTTTCAAGGGTCACGGAATTTGAGCTGACATGTAAGGATAGATAGGACTTCAAAGGTATTCCAGGTCTGGGGCACAGCTTGCTCAGGAATGTGGAAGTGGGCACGTGTGCAAGATGACTGGAAACAGTGTGAGGACCCGAATCACTGCAGCCAGTGACTAAACATATTTTCTGGCCTATGTTTATGTGGAGTGTTTTATTTTTAAATGTTAGCACCAGAGAAAGATAAAATGGAGAGATAGCATCTGGTGATTTCTGATACTACAGTACCATTGCTCTTTACAGAGACAGACTCTCTGCTAGTGACATGCTCCAGGTCCGGAAAGTAATGGAGCATGTCTACGAGAAAATTATCAACTTGGATAATGAGTCTCAGACCACCAGCTCTTCTAATAACGAGAAGCCAGGAGAACAGGAAAAAGAAGAGGACATTGCTGTGTTGGCAGAGGAGAAAATTGAGCTTCTGTGCCAGGACCAGGTAAGAACTTGAGGACCCACTCTCCCCGTGCTGGTTCTCAGAAAGTCAGAATATAGCATGATTAGTTACACACTGTTGCCTGTGGGGGGTTGTTTATTTACTCAGCACCAGAGGACAGGGGCGCTTGCTAGAGAGAAAGCACCCCCAGTGGAGCATGGTCACTCTGCAGTCCCTGCCCTGTTTTTCTGTCCTGTTGGAATTTGGGGCACACATGTGCATGTGCCCAGTGTGTTTTTCAAGCCAACAGGGCTGGGATTCAGTCTGTGGTCAGCCATGTGGGATCCAGCTCCCTTAAGCAGTAGGCCGTGGGGGCAGCCTGACTTCTTGTTTTACAGTGGACCTAAGGAACTCTGGGTCTCCCCTCAACCGGGGAGGCACTTTTGGAGGGGCCCTGAAGTTCCTGTTTACTGTGGGAAGGTTTTCCGGAAAGGGGCACAGCGATGTACACACACGTGCAGAAGTGAGGGTGTGCTGGAGCCTGTGTTTCTCCCGAGCAGACAGACGCGGTCTGGATTTGCAGAGCAGCATCTGCTGTGGTAGTGTACAACTGGGAGTGGAGGCGGGCGGAGCTGCTTTAAATCAAGACACGCTTAGACCCTTCCCCGGAGGAATGGGCCACAGAAGGCCTGGCGTCTGTGGCCTAGCCACGAAGATGCACGTCTCGCTGTGTCTTACCCACGCCTGCATGTGTGGGCGCCGTGGAGGCATGCACAGGCCTCCAGCCGTGGGGGGGCAGGAGTCAGCTAGGTCACTCACTAAGCTGCCCAGAATTAACAATAAAGGTTTTAGATATCAGCAACGTTAAAATGTTTATTTTTTGCCACTCAGGTTTTGGATCCCAATATGGACCTCCGAACAGTGAAGCACTTCATATGGAAGAGTGGCGGCGACCTCACCCTCCATTACCGCCAGAAGTCCACGTGAACGGGGCTGGCCTCCTGGGTATTCACGTACTACCTTCCTCTACGGCCCCAAGAGTAGTCCTAGGAAGCCCACAGAGCCCCAGCGGGAGCAAGACTTCTAACGGCCAGTTTGGTATGGACCGAGATTCTCTTCCTGTTGAAGTGACTAATCGAGATGTAACATAGAAACCAGTCTCCATGTGTAGATTAAGCTGTCCCTGGAAGGCAGAGCGTGAGCGGAAGAGCCCCAAGCAGACTCTGTCTCGCGAGACACACCGAGAACTGAGACAGGCCAGTGCAGACTTGGCTTCCTCCTTTCGTTTCAGAGGACCTTCTGTGTCTGTGAGCACTTGTTCGACATGTCGGTTGGTCGGGCCACATCTGTCACTGTGTTTCAACCTCAAACCCGTGTGCTCTGTAGCTTTTCTAAGAGTACATTCCATTCACGCAGTACCTATGAAGGCTTTTTCCAAGTTTGTCATAAAAAAAAAAAAAAAGGCAAATTGTTTTCACCATTTTAAGACAGTTATTTTTAATGGAAATTTGCTGTTGCACAATTTGAGAGCTGGCCCATTTCATAATAAATGATTGGTGTTGGGCTTGTTTTTAATACTGCATCTCAGAGGTGTTCTCATAGGGAGACTAGAAACCCAGGTGCTGTATCATAGCACTGTGGCCGCCAGGCCAGTCTACACAGCCTGTACCTGGCAAGGCTGCACGTGCCCCAGCACTCTGGCGGGGAGCTGCAGCGCTTCCCCCTTCCTCTGCTGGTCCAGTTTTAGGGATGGGCAGAGCTGGCTCAGACTATGGGGTCTTGCTCGGGGTGAGCAGCAGGACACTGTTAGAGCCTAAGACCGTGATGAAATTTTCATTTCGTTCAAATGCTCCCTAAAATCGTGGCGTCAGAGTAAAGGGATGGCATAGTGAATTCATTGGATACTCATTTCCTGGAAGTATACATACTCGTTTCTCCAGTTTTATATGCGGGTTTTTGTTGTACCTGTATGTGGAGCTTCTTTTCACTGTTCTTTCTAACAGTCTAAAGCTTTCATAGACGCATTTGGATCCTGTACAGTATGTAACTTATTGGGGATAAACACTTTGACTTTTGGCAGAAAACACTTTGGCTTCTTCCCAAGGTCATTTGTATTCGGGATAGATCGGTGGGCCGCCCCTGTAAAACCACGTGAGACGAGCCTCCTGTACGAAGCCAGAAGCACAAGTGCCTTCAGAGGGCAGTTTATTCCAGTCCAGTTGCCTCCCCCGCTTGCGCGTGGCCCGTCCCCAACATGGCAGGGACTGGGGAGGGGGCCAGGAGAGGCCTTTTCTTTTCTACATTTACACAGGTCCAGCTAGGGGCAGCTGATGGGCCTCGCCCACACCTTACTGTCGGAGATACTCTGCTCCGCACAGATGCAGAGCCAGGGTTCTCCCCTGCTGGTCAGCTCCTCTGGAGTGGACAGGTCCCTGCCTCCCGCACTTCGACGACATGAGCAAAGACGTGTTCCCGTTTCCAGTGAGCCGAAATGGTCTTTCTTCCTCCCTTCCTCAAAGAGCAACTGGCTTCTTTTTTTAAAGTCCTTTCTATTCGTTGGAATACAGCTGTGCACTTTTGGTGCACATTTTTTAGCAATAGTTGTGAACTAAGGGCAAAAAGGAAAAAAAAAAAAAAAAAAAAAAAAAAAACCTCAGCCAGCCCTCAGTTGTGTTTGCACGAGGGGCCTTTGAGCTAGAAGAATGGGTTTTGCTGGGACTTTCGCCCTGTGTGCTGAGCCTGGGTGGCTGTGCTCCCCTCCTGTCATACTTCTGACCCCCAGCATGGTTGTACTTTTTCTCCCCCTCCGTCAAACCAGTAATACAGTTTCCAAGAAAATTTGACAGTCTGCAATGCCAAGAGGGTAAAAATCTGTATTTCACAATTGTATAGAGAATAAAGGCTTTAGTTAAAATATTTCAAAGTAGTACACACTTATTTTTTATTTTGGTCATTTTCCTTCATAGCAGATTAGAGAGTTAAGAAGCCTCTTGCTTCCTGTTTGTCCTGGGAATAGTTAGCATTGACACCCAGTTTGTCCCCTAACTTGGGAGAGGGAAAAGAAAAGGAGGGGAAAAGCTTGTAGTGAGGGACCAGCAGTTGGTGTGATGGCTATGTCGCTGGACTCCCATGTAGTCAACCACAGTTTGAGTCCGGCCTGGTGGCTTAAAACTCATGCTGGGCGTGTGTGCGTGAATGCCCAAGATCTCAAGAGGAGAATGGAGGAGAAGGGACTGCGGCGTGGCCATCCCCCTGGGGGGTGATTTCTCGCTTTCTGTCTCTCTGTCTCTTTCTGGCAAGTGCACATGCCTTTTAGCAAAAACCTCTCAAAAACAAACAAACAAACAAAAACTTGTAGTGAAGGCAACTTTGGGTCACGTAGCTGGGGGAAGCTGTCCACAGAACATCGTATGGCAGCTCTCTTCCCACCTTCTATGTTGACTGCTGTGGGGCTCCCAGACGGACTAGGACACAATCGCTCGCTGTCCTGCAGACTTCGCAGCTGGGAGCTTGCTGTAAACGTCACAGTGCCTGGAGCTTGCGCCAGGGCCCTCCCTCCATATAGCGGGTCTGTAGACCCAGAGCAGACTTTCAAGGGGCAGACTCGAAGACAAGGCCAGTGATGGCGCTCACATAAGAGCAGTGTGGGAGGTGAGGGACTCCGGGCAAAGCAGTAGGACAGTGGCTGATGAAGACCCTCCTGGAGGGAGTCTGTCTCTTCTGCAGGAACTGAGCAGGCAGAGGACCCAACCTAGCTCTAGCCTCCAGAGGCACCAGGCTGGGAATGGCATCTGGCATCCCCGTGTGCTGCAGGACAGACAGAAGGCCCTTATCCACCCTGGTGTGGGGGCTGTGTGTGACAGACCTTGCTTAGGATGGTGAACTTAAACCTGCAACTGTTCACCGGTGGGCAGGCTGGATCGGTGTGTACGTTGTGTACTTAGAGCCCGCTGTGTAAGTTCGGAAGCTGACAGCCACCGCCCCTGGGAGAACGAGGCCTGCGGTGTGTGGGCCCTGGGGCGGAAGCCCTGCGGTGTAGGCAGGAGAGTCTCTTCCGCAGGGCCTGGTGTTCCCAGCCCGCCTCCCCCAGGAAAGGTGGACGCACACACTGCCTCTCTCCCATGACTGGCGTGTCAGCCAGCTGTGCCCACAGGGCCATGTAGCATGGTTGGGGGAGCTGGTGATAGGTATTTGGGGAAGGCTGGGTGTCCCGAGGCTTCAGGGGGTCCCTCCCAGTACAGACAGGGCTGGCTGAGCTGTGCAGCCCTGCAGAGCGACTAGGCTGATACCTGACACCGACCCCTGCTCCTTCAGCTGGTCTTCAGGCTGGACAGTGACCAGAGCGGGAGCACCACTGGACTGAAGAGTGGGGGTACCTCTCCCCAGTGCCCCAGTTCCTTCTGCCACCCACTGTGGCTTCTTGACCCCACTAAGCAGCAAAGAATCCTTCCTTTCCCATCCTAACTTGTGTGGAACATTTAGTCTGGGGTTGCCCCAAGCCCTCCTCGACCCCAGACAACTAGTGTGAAGCCACCAAAGCCAGGATATCAGAGTCGGGGTAAATGCAAGGCCCCAGTGCACTCTGAGCCCACTCCCGCGGAAGTCCCTGCAGGTCACCTGACACTGCAGCCTAGGAAGCAGATCGGACGGGGCTGAGGTCAGGCAGAGCTGCGTACGGTGCCCGGGGCCTTGTCACAGCGCAGGGTTACTCTGGGGTAGAGACCTGGGCCTGGCTGGCCGGCCCCTCAGCCTCTGCTTCAGAATCTGGGTTCTCCGTGCCGGCCGGCTCCTCCTCAGCCTGGGCTTCCAGCAGCTCAGCAGACAGCCCGTCTTCCGGCGAGGCCACAGAGGTGAGGCTGTCCGGGAGAGTCAGCTGGGGCAGGTGGTCTGGCGGGGCCTGGGCACCTGGGCTGTCTGGGAAGGAGACCTCAAACTCTGACCCAGACCAGGTGGCCTCACCTGCAACACAGAAGGTAGGGCTGAGGCGGCTGCTGAGCACAGCCATGGTGCTGGGGCTAGTACCCTATTGGTGGCCCACTGTCCCCAGCCCCGACGGGGGTGGGTGGGACATCATGCGCACGAATGTCATGATGGGGGTGATGGAGTCAAGGACAAGCTTCCAACCCAGCTGAGGAATTCAGGGCAGCCTCTCCTGGACAACCTGGGGTCTGCCACAGAGGGGTTCGGAGTGCACCCGCCACTCACCGCCCCGCTCATGGGAACTGCTGCTGGAGCAGACGTCCTCCGGCCCTGAGGTCGGGACAGCTGTGGACGTCAGCGTGGTGGGCGAGGGCATGCTGGGCCACACGCTGGCATTGCTGCTGTCCAGGAGGGAAATGCCCGACACGTCCAGGAAGCCTGGGAGGAGGGGTGCGGTTCTTGACACAAAACCCCCTGGAAAGCCGGGTCCCTGGACTCGCCCGGCCCTGCTCTGGCCCTCTGGCCTAGCCTATGAGACTGCAGTCGCCTCCCTGGCGATGCCCCCACCCACCCCGGGACAGTGATCCTGTTGCCTGTTTCTGAAGAAGGGGGCCTGGGGATGGGCGTCATGGCTGTGGTGCCAGGCCAGTGGCAGCGGGCCAGGCCCTGCCGTCCCCAGCGTGCTGTGACCTGAAGTAGACACCTCTCTTCTTTGGTCTGTGTCCTCCCCGTCCTCACACTGGGTCAGGAGGCCTGTGACACTCAGTACGTAAAGTAAGAGGGGTCAATGGGCCCCAAGGGGTTCTGGGACCGCTGCCGAATCCCAGCCCCAAACCTGGGCCCACCGCAGCTGCCGGTCCCTTAGCCTGTCAGGGCCTGCCCGGTACCTGGGTCCATGACTCGCTGCACCGGAGGTGGAGGCTGAAGAGGAGTCTCCATGGGATGTGGCAGTCCCTCGAGGTCTGCAGCACTGCGGCTGGGACTCCCAGGCCTGGACAGCTGTCCTTCCGTGGAGGAGCCAGGTGCCTGCAGCAGGGCCTAGGGAAGCCAGGGAAGAGGGAGCAGGAAGGGGCAGATGGGCTAGTGCCTCCTGGCAAAGGGCTCACAGTCCAGCCAACCGCCAGCCTGCCCTTGCCCTGGGAGCGCTGCTCTGCTCTCCCTTGTTCTATGAAGGCAGGGCAGGGGACCGGGCGGGCCTGGCCTCTGCAGGGTCAGCACTGACAGGGTGCACTCTGCCCCTCTGAGGAGTGCTGGGTGCCCACTGGGCCTGGACACACGCCTGGGCCAGGGCCCTCTTCACTGACCCACTAGAGAGGGCCCTTCTTGAATTGAGGCCCTGCTGGGGAGCATACACACACACCACACACACACCACACACACACGTATACACACACCACACGCACACACATCACACACATACATACCACACACATACATGCACACACCACACACATACATACATACACACACCACATGCACACACACCACACACACATATGCATGCATATACACACACCACACACACACACACACACACATACCAGACCCCAGCCCAGTGCCAAGAGTGCCCTCCGGGGATCACTCATCAGACAAGGAGGCAGAGCCGGTGTGTCCCTGCAGATGGACCTGGGGCCCCAGCCCCCATTTACCACAGACTCCCTGAGACACAAGTCTCTGCCCATCTCCGAAACTCAGTTTCCCTCTCATAAAATGAAGGCGAGAGCTACTCTGGCCTCCACCCTCGCCTCTAGACCCCAGGGCTAGGAGAACCCAAAGTGGGTTTTACTGTCCCAGAAGCAGATGAGCTTCCGAGAAGCACAGTGGCCCCACAGACAGCGGGGGTTGTTGGGGGCTCCTCAGTGGCTCCTCCTGGTAGGGGTGGTTGGTGGTCCCCGAGGGCCACCTCCAGAGTCTTCTCTTCCTGGCTGGCCGGCCCCCCTGGCTACACGTGACCCCTTTTCTCCTGGCATACCTCCATGTAGTCACTCTGCCTGGAACCCATCTCTAGGCCAGGAAAGGCAGGAGGTCCCTGGGGAGTGGCTCCAGGTGGCGGGGCATCAGATGGTGGGGCATCAGATGGTGGGGCACCAGGAGGTAGGGCATCAGGTGGCGGGGCACCAGGTGGCTTCACATCCGGTGGTGGGGCACCAGGTGGCTTCTTGTGGCTGGAGGACTGCGTTGGGATCCGGTGTAGATACCCATAGCCAATTCCACACCCCAGGCTGCAGAAGGCAGAAACGATCCAAGCGCTTGTCCCCAGCCCTCCCTCCCATTACCGCCCCCAACCACCATCAGTGAGAAGGAGGCTGGTAAGAGCCCCACCTGGACCAGGGGCCAGCCCTCCACCCCACCATGGGACTCATCGTCCTAGCTGCGCGGCCGCCCCGACCCGAGGAAGTACCTGCCCTCTCCACCCCAGGCTGCGTTGGGAGTTACAGTCACTTCCCGGCAGGAGTCAGACTCGGAGTTATAAACCATCAGCTTCAAGGGCTTCCCCTCGTGGGACTCAATGAGCGTGAAGAAGTCCTCAGACTGTGAGAAACACACAGCACCTGAGACCCGCTCCCAGCACCAAACTGGGAGCCTCGACGCATGGGGACTTCCCACGGGCAGTGTCCTCCACACCCCACTCCAGGGCCTGGGGCAGGGCAAGCCATGGATTCCTTACCTCCTGGAGGATCTGGTCTGAGCCAACCACGTAGTCTGTGTAGGGGCGCAGGCCAGCAAGGGCAGCAGGTGACGATGGCTCCACGTCCTGAGGACAGAATCGCAAACTCAGCCTTGCTGCCAAGGTGGGGAGGAGGGGCAGGGGCAGCTGCCCCTCCAGGTAAAGTATAACACTTGTCTGTCCCGAGGTGTGGCTAAGACCCAGACTCCCTTGCCTTCCCCACTCCTACAGTCCCCCACCCCGCTCCCGGCCTAGCCTGTCCAGCAGAGAGCCGCACCCTGGCACAGCTCAGCATTGGGCCCTGGGATCCGATCCTGGGCTCCACGTCTCCACCACCTAGCAGCTGTGTGACTAGGAACAGATGGCTGAGCCTTTCTCAGCCTCAGTGTCCTCGCAATGAAAAGAAATAGGGCCAGCAAATGGCTTGGTCATGAAAACACTGGATCCCACATGGCCAAGTCCACGGTTCAAGTCCCAGACCCAGTGGCTTAAAAAGCACACCGGGCGCGTGTGCATGCGTGCCCAAAAATTCCGAACAGAGACTGGAGAAGGAAGTGTGGCTATCCCCCCTGGGTGAGTGATTTCTCACTTTCCCTTCCTCTCTCTGGCTCTCACCTGCGTACATGCCCTATGGAAAACAAACAGACAAACGAACTTTAAAAATAAAAAAACTAAGGCACATAGTAACTGCCTACTGGAAGCGCTGCTGAGCCAGGAATGCGTGCAAAGAAAGATGGCTGCCGCTGGCCACTGCATTGCTGCTACTGCTGCAAGCACGGGGAAGAAGACCCCTGGGGGGAGGGGGAGGGGGTCCCACCACTGCCACTGTCCCAGCCTCCCTAGGAAATACAAAGAAATTTGTATCATCAGCTCCATTTCCCGCGTGGCCAAATGCAGGCAGCTGTAGAGGCTTGGCTTGGCCAGGCTCTCCAAGACGCCAGGGAGCAATAATGGAGGTGAGAAATCAAGGCGGCCAAGTTCTAGCTCCGAGCACCTTTTTCCACCCAGCCAGAGGACAAAACATTCGAGAACTTGGACACCTTGGATAAAAGCAGGTGTCAGGTGTGCACGTGTGTCTGTGAACAGAAGCCAACATCTGATAACGCAGTCACTGAGATTCACTAAGGTGTCAATGATATGAAAATGTACCAGGGCCAGCCCACGGCCCACTGGTTAAGGATCCCATATGGCTGATCATGGTTGGAAACCCAGCAGGCAGCTTGAAAAATACGCCGGGTGCTCGTGCGTGTGTGCCCAAGATCTCAACAGGATGGAGAAATGGACGGGATGGGATTGCGGTGTGACCACGCCTCACCCGGAGGTGCTCTCTCCGTCTCCCTGCCTCTCTAGTGAATGCATACATCCTTTGGTAGTTAAAAACAAATAAAATACTACCAGAAAAAAAACACTGTGTGTGTGTGTGTGTGTGTGTGTGTGTGTGTGTGTGTCTAGAGAAGTAGATAAAGCTATTATACACATACACATCCCTACGCATACATACAGCAGAAAAGAGACACTAAGAATAGCGACAGCAGGGACCAGCAGTTAGCGTAATGGCTCTGTCGCTGAACTCCCATGTAGTCGACCACGGTTCAACTCCTGGACCCGGTGGCTTAAACTCACGCCAGGCGCGTGTGCATGCGTGCCCAAGATCCCGAGGAGAATGGAGGAGAAGGCGTGGCCATCCTCCCTGGGGGGTGATTTCTCGCTTTCTGTCTCTCTGTCTCTCTGTCTTTCTGGCGAGCGCATGTGCCCTGTAGCAAAACCTCTCCAAAAAAAAAAAAAAATAGCGACAGTATTCTAGAACGTCAGTATAATCACCATTCCTATTGATGGTATCCCCACCTTTCCAAAAAAGAAACCGAGGTAGAGAAGGTATGAAAGTGCACAAAGTCTCACGGCTAAGACGCAGGGTGCACGGGCTGCATTCAGGGTGACCAGCTTCTGCCCTCAGACTCCTCTGCTAAGCCCATTGGGTGCTGACCTCCCCACGCCCCGCCCACACAACTCTGGCCCCACCCCTCCCACGTGCCACGCCCACCTCAACCCACACTTACCAGCACATGCCACACGTGCTCACTGGCCCTGCGGAAGCTGCAGAAGCGCACGCTGGCGCCCAGCAGGCCCTGGCCGCCCCACATGTTGCTGGGCACCACCTCGACCTCGCGCACCTTCATGGTCTTCATACTGAACACCTCCAGCTTCACCGGCTTCTCCACGTTGGCCTTCAGCAGAGCCTTCAGAGTGTCATTCTCCTTGTTCTGTGGGGCGAGTGGAGCTGACTGCAGCGGGGAGGGTGCTGGGGTGGCAGGGGCACCACCACCAGCCGTGCCAGCCCCTCAGGAAAGTCTGGGCCTGAGATGGGGAAGGGCCTTGGTGGTTAGCGGGCCCTGGCGCCAAGATGGGCCAGGCAGGTTCACAGGTGCTGCAGGTTTGGGCCTGCAGCCCGTGACCTGCCCCCAGCACTGCCACCTTCCTCCCTCTGCTTGCCCTCTGGGTCCAGAGCACTCCAGCTCTGCCAGGCTGAGCTGCCCTGGAGCACCCAGTTCCATGTGGCAGGCCCTTGAGGCTCGTGACCACCTTCACGTCCACCCAAAGAGCTTAGAAGCTTTACATTCTAAATGATGTGTAGTGATTAAATGTGTAAATAATAATAATAAAGGGGAGGGAAAAAAAAAAAAAAAAACAGCTGGACAGGGCCCTGAAGAAGGGGAGACAGGGTCGGCCTCCCTCCGGGAGGGAGGCAGAACAGGCTGGGCCTCTCGAGGGACAGACGGACACACAGCAACACCAGCACATGTGACAGGGTTGGGGAAGCCTCACCAGCCGCGAGTGCCCGATGGTGATGATGAAGTCAAAGTAGGGCTCCAGGCCCGCCTGCTGGGCTGGAGAGTTCTCCTGCACCTGGCCGGAGGGAGAAGCCCGTGAGTGCATCACCCCCGGATCTGAGACGCCCCCCACCCCGATTTCCGAACCACTATGTGTCCCGTGAGGACACATGCTTGGCACGCGCGGTTCTGGGCAGCTGAGCTTCATTCCTCCCCACCGTGCAGGCTCTTTTAAGGAGAATGGCTCTCTCCTCCCACAGATGCTCCCAGAGACGCCCCTAGTACTGGGCAGCCCTGGGGGGTTCAGGGAGGCAGCATGGAGACCTGAGGGAATGTGCCCCCAGGGGCTGGGCTGGAAAGCCAGAGGGGTTTCCCAGGGAAGTTCAGACATGGACAAGGGAGGGCCCTGCACTGAGGTGGGAGCCGGCAGGCCCCCAGAGAGGAGCACGGCAGTGCCCAGAAAGAGGAGGTGGGGAAGATCGCCCATGGTCAGATCCTGGGGGTGGCAGGCCGAGCCCAGTCCAGCAGGCGATGGGAGCCATGGAGGCATGCTGGCAGAGGAGAGCAGGCCCCAGGAGGGCCTGAGCCAGGGAGCCTGGTGAGGGGACAGTGCCAGTCCCACAGCCAAGCTCCAGGCTGAGAAGCTTCCCGGAGGCTCGCCCTCCCGGCCAGTCTCACAGGACAACTTCCATGTCCGTGCGGGGCACCTTCTCCAGGACGCACTCCCAGCCTGGGGTGCTCCCTGCCCCCACCCCGAACTTCCCAACTGTCTCCAAAAACACAGCCACCAGGCCTCGTGGGCTGTGGCAGAACTCCATCTCAAAGGCCCTATTTACAAGCCGCGCAGAAACACTGCGCCTTTGTCCCAAGATCCTGGATCTGAAGGTGGGTCCATGGCCTCGGGCCTTCGGCTACAGACACTGGACCTCACTGGACCCAAGGAGGCATCAACCAGGCCCAGGGCTCACGGACCTCAGGTTCTCCATGCCCTGTCAAGCAGAGGGTGCTGCCTGCCAGCATCCTCCGAGCTGAAAGATTGCTTACAGAGGCTGTTAGGAACAAACTGCTGGGACCAGCAGTTGGTGTAATGGCTATGTCACTGGACTCCCATGTAGCTGACTGCAGTTCGAGTCCCAGACCTGGTGGCTTAAACTCACGCTAGGCGTATGTGCGTGCATGCCCAAGATCCCAACAGGAAAATGGAGAAGAAGGGATTGCGGCGTGGCCATCCCCCCTGGGGGGTGTTTTCTCGCTTTTTGTCTCTCTGTCTGTCTGGTGAGCACACGTGCCCTATAGCAAAAACCTCTAAAAATTAAAAAAAAAAAAAATTAAATTAAAAAAAAAAAAAACCTCAAAAAAAAGAACAAATCACTGGGACCAGCAGTTGGCATAATGGCTATGTCGCTGGACTCCCATGTAAGTCAACCACAGTTTGAGTCCCAGACCCGGTGGCTTAAACTCATACCAGGCGCGTGTGCGTGTGTGCCCAAGAGCCTGAGAGGAGAATGGAGAAGGGATTGCGGTGTGACCATCCCCCCTGGGGGGGTGATTTCTCACTTTCTGTCTCTGTCTTTCTGGTGAGCGCACACGCCCTATAGCAAAAACCTCTCCGAAAAAAAACTTTTAAAAAAAAAACAAACTGCGGAACCTCAGAAACAGGGCCAGACCGCCCCTGGGATCAGGACTCCCTCCTGGCCGCATCCCTGATGGGGGCACCACCTCCAGAAGCTGCCATGGCTCCTTCAATGGGAGTGAACCCTGCAAGCAACTTGGGTCTTAGCAGGCCTGGCCCTGAGAGTAAGCTGTTCCCAGCCCTGATGCAGGGGGCTCGGGGCAGGCCCTCCATCCGTAAAGAAGTCTTGAACACAGGACAACCAGGAGAGCATGGGGGGCGTGCTCTCCCTGGTCAGGGCTGCTTCCAGACCACTCCGCCTCCCCCGGGTGCGGCTCCTATCCTGAGGCTGGGGCTACCTACCTGCCCACTGCCACACAGCACCGTGTCGGCTGGCCTCCATCATTAATGTGGCCAGGGGCTCCGGCTCCCAGTCCCCAGACCTGGCCATCCCCCAACCTTCCCAGTCCGCCTACCCACCCTCTCCTGCAGCTTTGTTCCCCACTTGGGTCTATTTCACTTCCCTCGCCCTGGGTCTTGTCATTGTTCACTGTGAAGCCACAGCTGAAAAAAACCTACGCTCTGTCCACTATGCCCCTGCTCCTGTATAAACACCGCTCGACCCAGCTCCCCCTGCGGGACCTCCCACCAAGCACTCCCACCCCCTTCTCCCCATCAGAGGACCTAAGGGGGTCAGCAATACCAGCAGCTCACACTTACCGAAGGCAGCAGGTTGGGGCTGGCAAGACCTCACTGCCTTCTTTTTTTATTTTTATTTTTTAAAGAGAAGTTTTTGCAATACGGTGTGTATGCTTGCAGGAGAGACAGAGACAGACAGAGAGACAGGAAGCGAGAAATGACCCCCCAAGGGGGATGGCCACACCGCAATCCCTCCTTCTCCATTCTCCTCTCGGGATTTTGGACACAAATGCACACAGGCCCTGTGTGAAGCTGCCGGGTCTGGGACTTGAACCACAATCAGCCATGTAGGAGTCCAGCAACATAACCATTATTCCATCTGCTGATCCCATGCATCTCGCAACATACAGATGAGAAGCACTCAGTAATTCAGTAACCTGAGCCCAGGGACTCCAACCCAGAGCCTCCCCTGACCACCTAGAACAGCAGTTCCCTCACTGCTTAGCTACTTAGCTCTCGGAGGATAGGGACTTTGGGTGCCTGGCAACCATAGAAATGCCTTTTTTTTTAATTTTTAGGTTTTTGCCATAAGGTGCATATGCTCAACATAGACAGGAAAAATGAGAAATCATTGCCCAGGGGGATGGCTATGTCATAATCCCGTCTCCTCCCTGGAGGAGGGGATCTCTCACTACTGAGAGAATCCATTTATTCTCTCAGAATTCTGGCTACACACCCACACATGCCCAGAGTGATTTTCAAGCTGCCAGCTCTGGGACTTGAACCGTGGTCAACCATGTGGGAGTCCAGAGCCTTACTCAGCACACCAACTGCTGGAATGCCAATATTTACAGCATGGAGCACACATGTTCTCCAGTTTTTAAAAATGTAAATCACTCTACTCTCTCCCGATTGATCCAGATCTCAGAAAATTCTGAATCTTCAGGGCCTGGCCTCATGCACCCCCACTCTCCTCCTCTGCCCTCGCCTCCGCGCACTTTCTCAAACACACAAGCACAGTCTCTTAGGACGCCCTGCACTTGAGGGTCTCGCTGCCTGGAATACCAGCCCATAAACACCTGCACTGTCCACTGTCCTTCCTCCCCACCACTTGGGCAGAGGCGTTTCCTGACTTTCTGAAACAGAACCCACTCATCCCTCTCCCTTCCCAAGCTCCTGCCCACTGCATATTCCTTTGAGGTCTCCTCCTCTCCCTGCTGGGAAAGATGCTTTATTTCTGGTGCCCAGAAGGCTGCCGGCCCAGCCCAGGCGCTATTTTTGTGGCTGACAGTCCCTGATCCCTGGACCTCTGATCCCTGCAATCAGGCCCCTGAGGGCTTCACTCCCACCTCCCTCTTGCCAATACCCGGAATGGAATTCCTCGCCTTCCACCTGCTGCGGGACTCTCCTAGCTAGACACACTCCACTGTTCACATTTACTCCGCTGTTCACATTTTCTGGCCCGTATTTCGCCCTGAGAAAGCCCGTGGCCAGACACCAATCCTGGGGCGCACCAAGCCAGCCTGGCATTGTTGGGAACCCGCCTTCTTCAGCCCCTTCCCGCATGTGGTAGCTGCTAACAGGGCCTCCCTTCAAGACACGGGGACCACCCAATAGCCAGGCAGCAGGTGGACAAACTTACCTGTCTACACCATCTCTGACACCATCCACCGTCACTAAGGAAAGGGGAAGGTGGGGGTCCTTTCGCACTGAGCCCCGGGAGCAGTGACCTCCTGCCATTCCCCTCTCTCTCCGCAGACGTGGGTCTCAGCGCGGAACCTCACGGCCCCTCTCCCCGCTCAAACTCCACGCGTTTCCACTCTCCGGAAGCCTGCTCGTCCACACCTCCTTGCAGCGGCATCCCAAGCCACCCTCACTAAGGAAAGGGGAAGGTGGGGGTCCTTTCGCACTGAGCCCCGGGAGCAGTGACCTCCTGCCATTCCCCTCTCTCTCCGCAGACGTGGGTCTCAGCGCGGAACCTCACGGCCCCTCTCCCCGCTCAAACTCCACGCGTTTCCACTCTCCGGAAGCCTGCTCGTCCACACCTCCTTGCAGCGGCATCCCAAGCCACCCTCGGCCCGCGGCTTGGCTGTAAGATCCGGGTCCTCGTCGTCGCCGGCTCTCCCCGTGGGCCCAGCACCCGGCGCGGCGATCAGCGGCGAGTGCCAAGTCACCAGGGCGTCCCGCCCGGGGTGGCGCATTCCGCAGCCGGGGACCGAACCAGGAAACGCTCCCGCTTCCTGCACCGCGGGCCCAGGAACCCA
>NW_006198338.1:641310-642175 GCF_000334495.1 Tupaia belangeri chinensis | reverse complement strand
GGCGCCACCAGCGCGGACTCGCGCTCTCCGCGCTCGATTACCAGCGCCTCGTCACGCGGGGCGCCTTGTTCCGCCCACCTCTGACGCCGGGCTCTTAGCAACCGGTAGGCAGCGCCGTTTCCAAGGACGCGCACCCCTCCAACTTCCGGCCGCGAGAGGCGTGCCCAGGACCCTGCCCCGGGAGCTGGGCTCCGCGAGGCCCCACCAGACGCAGATCCGGAGCCTCCGAGGCTGGAGATGGGCAGCGATGACTCCTCCCTCATGGTGCGTGGCCAGGGCGCTCGCTGGCCGTCCCTCTGGGACACTCCGCTGCGGGCCTGGTAACCCCGCCTGCCGCTCCCCTGCCACCTCTCGGGCGCTTCTCTGTCTCGGCTGTCTCTGGCGCTCTTGCTCTTAATGCCTCTCTCCCTAGCAAGTGCATCGGCTCCGAACCTTCCGCGCACCCCGAGTTCCCAATTAGCACCCCCTGGCGGTGACTGAGCTCCCCAAACCGACGCATCCCATCTCTTTTCTGCCTCCACTCACGCCTGTGCCTCTTCTGAGTCCCCGTCCTCAGTAGATGGCACCACCATTCGGTCTCCCAGCCTTAACCCTTACCTCTTTCCCGTAGCCATCTCCCAATCCTATTCACAGGAAAAGTCAGCTCCACAGTTCAAGTCCTGGACCTGGTGGCATTTAACCTCCTAGCCTAGGGCCACAGCCGTCTCTGCTCTGGGCACCTGCAACCCGCTCTGGGTACCTGCAACGGCATCTCTTCCATCCGGTTTCTCTGGGTCAGCCCTTTAGCTGCAGTATCTTTTACTTCTGCAGCTGCAGCCACGCCCGCACACCCAGCAACACACCCACCACGTACATCCAACACATC
>NW_006198338.1:640580-641299 GCF_000334495.1 Tupaia belangeri chinensis | reverse complement strand
TCCTGCTGCTCCCTGTTTCCCTTATGATGATGTCGTTCTTTCCTATGACCCAAGGCTGTTTACGGACCCACCACGTCTCTCCAACCTCAGCACCCACTAACTTTAGGGGAAGTGAGACTTGGCTTTGAAATCTCTGTTATGGGTGAACTTGAACAAGCTACAGTCTCTGTGAGCATCAACTTCCTTAGGAGAAGCTCATGCATAAGATAATGAATGCAAAGCCCTGGATAGCCATTCACAGCAGGTGCTAAACCCACAGTCATTTTTCTTATTTTTAGTCCTCCTTTTTCCTTAGTCCCTTTTTTTTGGAGAGGTTTTTGCCATAGGGCGCATGCACTTGCCAGACAGACAGAGAGAGACAGAGAGACAGAAAGCGAGAAATCACCCCCCAGGGGGGATGGTCATGCTGCAATCTCTTCTCCTCCATTCTCCTCTCGAGATCTTGGGCACACACGCACACGCGCCCTGCATGAGTTTTAAGCCACTGGGTTCCGGATGCGAACCACAGTCAACTACGTGGGAGTCCAGCGACATAGCCATTATGCTAACTGCTGGTCCCCCTTAGTCCCTTTTTTGATAAACTTGTGTTAAATTCCCCATCATGTCTGCCCCAGAATCTGTTGGTAATTCACAATCGCCTCTAAACTCTTTCCTGGAGAAACTGCACAGAGCTGCCCCCAGGGCTGCTGAAGGCCAGGAAGAGGTCTGAATGTTCCCTC
>NW_006198338.1:639869-640549 GCF_000334495.1 Tupaia belangeri chinensis | reverse complement strand
TCTTTCCCTTTCTTTTGTAAAACTGAGGATGAGCAGGGGAGTGGGGTGGGTGCACATCTGGCCCCATCTGTATCCTTAAGGGGACAGAGCAGGACCTGGAACTACTGCTGCTGTGTCTCCCTCCCCACAGGCTGGGATCATTTTCTACAGTCAGGAAAGGTACTTCCGCCACGTGCAGCAGGCCGCCGCTATGGGCCTGGAGAAATTCAGCAATGACCCAGTGTTGCAGTTCTTCAAAGCCTATGGAGTCCTCAGGGAAGGTAAGGACTCAGCGGTGTTGGCCTCCTGATCCCAGGCACGAGCCAGCCTTAACGCTCTGGCTCCCCCTGGAGGCCTGATACATCCTAGCACGAGTCCCATGGAAAGGGTCTCACTTCCAGGACTGGCTTCCCAGGTTCATCCACAGAACCTGTGTAATCCCTATCTACTGAGAGTTGGCAGAGGCCTCGGAGTTCATAGTCCCCGCTCTCCATCTCGGTTTCCTGATCTGGAAAGTGATTGGTTAGAGAAGTGACTGTGTAACTGCCCAGCTAATCCCAGGCTTGGAAGCCTAGAGCTGGTGGTGCAGGAAAAGAAGTGGTAGGCGTAGGCGTGGGTGCAGGCAGGGACAGTCCGGGCGCAGAGAGAGAAGGGTGCCTCTTCAGGTGCTGACTCACTGACATCCAGGCGACTTGGGCTGA
>NW_006198338.1:637102-639379 GCF_000334495.1 Tupaia belangeri chinensis | reverse complement strand
GCGCCCCCCTCCCCACAGGCTGGGATCATTTTCTACAGTCAGGAAAGGTACTTCCGCCACGTGCAGCAGGCCGCCGCTATGGGCCTGGAGAAATTCAGCAATGACCCAGTGTTGCAGTTCTTCAAAGCCTATGGAGTCCTCAGGGAAGGTAAGGACTCAGCGGTGTTGGCCTCCTGATCCCAGGCACGAGCCAGCCTTAACGCTCTGGCTCCCCCTGGAGGCCTGATACATCCTAGCACGAGTCCCATGGAAAGGGTCTCACTTCCAGGACTGGCTTCCCAGGTTCATCCACAGAACCTGTGTAATCCCTATCTACTGAGAGTTGGCAGAGGCCTCGGAGTTCATAGTCCCCGCTCTCCATCTCGGTTTCCTGATCTGGAAAGTGATTGGTTAGAGAAGTGACTGTGTAACTGCCCAGCTAATCCCAGGCTTGGAAGCCTAGAGCTGGTGGTGCAGGAAAAGAAGTGGTAGGCGTAGGCGTGGGTGCAGGCAGGGACAGTCCGGGCGCAGAGAGAGAAGGGTGCCTCTTCAGGTGCTGACTCACTGACATCCAGGCGACTTGGCCTGAGGGCTGATGGAGCTGTTCCTGGCCCATGCGAGGCCCGCAGAAGGATGAAGGTAACTGGTGTCTGAATGCCCTGAGGTTATTCTCCGGAGCTGACCTCCCGCCAATAATCCCAGGCTCCCAGGTACCCCGTGTGTCCTCACAGCGACACCTCTCAGCTCCAAGCCCTCCAGCCCTGGTAGCCTGGACCTGTAGCCCCTTCAGGGAACTCAGGATCCTGGGGACTTTTCAGGCCAGTTAGTCCCGTTTCTGGGTCAAGCTGTGTGGATGCCCAGCTATGGCTGAGCTTTGCTAGGGCTCGCCGCAGTCTCCTGTCCTCCATGGCTGGAGCCTGCGAGCGTGTAACCACGTGGCCTCTCTTTGCAGAACGCATCCAGGATGCCATCAGTGACCTGGAAGGTATCAGCCATCACCCCCACGTGTCCCTGTGCTCCACCATGGCCCTCATTTACGCTCACAAATCCTGTGAGACCATTGGTGAGTGGTGCCACGCTCAGCCAGGCTGGGCCCGACGGGACAAAGAAAGACCCTCTCTGGACACAGCCTGCCAAGGGCTGAGGGAGAAGGGTGTGCCCTGGGGACTGTGCAGTTGCTGATGGCCAGCGAAGAATGGCTGCTGCCTCCCCACCACTCGGACACCTCACAGAAGACCCCAGGCCCAGTCGAACTGAGTGGCAGCAGGCAGAGGGGACAGTGGAGGGGTCCTCCCTCCAGATCCCAAGAGTTGAGGAAACATCCTTCTTTTCTTTGCCAAGATCTTGTTAGAAAAACCAATCCAATATAAATAATTCTATCCCTGGGTCAGATCCATACCCTACTGGTTAAGGGAGACAGATACCACACAGCCAACTGCAGTGTGAATCAAGCCCTGCTGGCTTGAAAAACACTCCAAAGGGACAAGCAGGTTGCGTAATAGTTTTATCACTGGACTCCCACATGGTCAACGGTGGTTCGAGTCCCAGACACAGAAGCTTGAGACTCACACCAGATGCATGTGTGTGCATGCCCAAGATCCCAAGAAGAGATTGGAGGAGAAGGGATTGTGGCGTGACATACCCCCCATGGGGTGATTTCTTACTTTCTGTCTCTTTGTCTCTATCTCTCTCCCTGGTGAACACTATAGTAAAAAATCTCTCCAAAAGAAAAACACTCCAGACACAGATGTGTGCATGCCCCCAGTCCTGACAAGACAGAGAAATGGAAGAGGTGATATTGCAGTGGGACTATGCCCCACTAGGGGGTGCTTTCTACCTTTCCCTCGCTCTCTGTCCCTCTCTCTCTCTCTGTCATACCCTCTGGCAGTTGAAAAAAAGTAAATAGTTAAGTAAATAAATGTCCCTAATCTCAGAAGTCAAGGAAAGGGCTGATCCTGTAGCCAGATCCATGGGGGCTAGCAGGTGGTATGGTGGTTAACGCACTGGACACCCTCACATGGCTGACCACAGTTCAAGTCCTGGACCTGGTGGCTTGCTTTCTCACCTTCCCTCTCCCTCTCTCTCTCTGATCCATTTTTTTTTAATGAATGAATAGATAAAATTAAAAATTCTTTTTTTTTTTTTTGAGAGGTTTTTGCTATAGGGTGCATGCATTCACCAGAAAGACAGAGAGACAGAAAGTGAGAAATCACCCCCCAGGGGGGATGGCCACACCGCAATCCCTTCTCCTCCATTCTCCTCTCGGGATCTTGGGCACGCACGCACACGCGCCCAGCG
>NW_006198338.1:627821-636266 GCF_000334495.1 Tupaia belangeri chinensis | reverse complement strand
TTTTTTTTGGAGAGATTTTCACTGTAGGGCGCGTGCGCTCGCCAGACAGACAGAGAGAGACATAGAGACAGAAAGCGAGAAATCACCCCCCAGGGGGGATGGTCACGCCGCAATCCCTTCTCCTCCATTCTCCTCTCGGGATCTTGGGCACGCACGCACACGCGCCCGGCGTGAGTTTTAAGCCACCGGGTCCGGGACACGAACCGCGGTCGACTACATGGGAGTCCAGCGACATAGCCATTATGCTAACTGCTGGTTCCCAATGCCCCATATCTTGATGGGATGGAGAAATGAAGGAAAGGGATTGTGTCTAGACCACACCCCACTAGGGGGCGCTCTTTCTCTCTCCCTTTTGCTTTCCCTCTCTTCTGGTGAGCACCTGTGACTATTGGAAATTAAAAAGTCAGGGGTTGAGGCAACTGGACTCTCACATGACTGACCGTGGTTCGCGTCCCGGGCCTGGCAGCTTGTTTTCTTACTTTCCTTCTCTCTGTGTCTTTCTCTGGTCAACAAATACTAATAATAAATAAAGTAATGAAAATGAATAAAATTAAATTAAATAATTAACCAAAAAAAAATAGGGAGAGGCGTCCAGAGACACAACCAACTGCTATTTCTCCAGCCAGGACGGGTTGTGGTTCATGAGGCCCGGGATTAGGTTTGGCCTAATCACTGGGCACAGAGTAGAAAGGGAACTCTCAGACCGGGAGCACGAGTCCAGGCCTGGACAGCCCCTGTAGGGCAGGCCCTGGGCTGGCATGGAGTCAGCTGCGTGCACTGAGGGAGACCCAGGGTGCCTCGGGAGATCTCCTGGGCCCCAGCACCCCTGCAGAACCCACAGCAGACTTCCTCATCCTGACACATGCTCTTCCTCCACGCTTGGAATTACAGACCAAGAAGCCCTTCAGGAGCTGGAAAGCAGTCTGAAGGATCTACGCAAGACAGCCAGCGAGACTGCCCTGTACTATGGTGGCCTCTTCCTCTGGCTCATGGACCGTCACGACAAGGCCAGAGAGTACGCTGACCGCATGCTGAAGCTCGCCAGCAGCTCCAGAGAGGTACCTACCCCGGGCATCGCGAGGACAGCGGCCAAACACACCACAGCAGAGCGGCCTGTGACTCCACGGAGCACCCGGACCTGGGGGGACACACCCAGGCACTGGCTGGATGCTGGGTCTCACGGGCTCCCCACACACGTTGTGGGGCTTCGTGCAGGTTAACATTGGCGTCTGCCCACAGAGTCCAGTCTCTAGGGAGGTTTTCTGTGGCCACTACCATATATTTTTTAAATCTTGAATTAGTCGGTTAGGTTTAGAAATCAGAAGATTTGGGAGTCCAGTGGTTAGGGGAGCCAGATCCCACGTGGCTAACAACAGTTCAAATCCCAGACCCAGCATCTGGAAAAAGGTGTCGGGCGTATGTGAACATGTGCCCCAAATTCTGACAGGATGGAGACATGGAGGAGAAGAGCTTGTGGATGAGACCAGCAGTTAGCGTCGTGGCTATGTCACTGGACTCCCATGTAGTCAACCGCGGTTTGAGTCCCAGACCCAGTGGCTTAAACTCATGCCAGGCACATGTGTGTATGCATGCCCAAGATCCCAAGAGGAGAATGGAGGAGAAGGGATTGCGGCGTGGCCATCCCCCCTGGGGGGTGAGTTCTCGCTTTCTGTCTCTATGTCTCTCTCTGTCTGTCTGGTGAGCGCATGCGCCCTATAGCAAACACCTCTCAAAAAAAAAAAAAAAAAGGACTTCTGGTGTCCCCATCCCCTTTGAGGAGTGAGATCTCTCTTCCTCTCTCTCTCTTTCTCTCTGGCAACTGCACATGCCCTCTAGCAACTAAGAAGAAAGGAGAGAAAAAAAAAAAAAAAAAAAGAAAGGAGAGAAAAAAAAAAAGAAATCTGAGAATTTTTTACTCAAATGTCCAGATTTCCAGGTTCTTTTGACAATCCAGGTTAGCTGGTCCTACTGGGCCGTCCGTCCCTGAGCGACCTGCTGCGTGGCCGTAGGGCCTGCACAGTGGCTCCCTCGCCGCGCATCTACTCACCATGGAGTCAAGGCCCCGCAGTCTTTTTTTTTTTTTTTTGAGATTTTTGCTATAGGGCGCGTGCTCTCACCAGAGAGACAGAGAGACAGAAAGCGAGAAATCACCCCCCAGAGGGGATGGTCATGCCGCAATCCCTTCTCCTCCATTCTCCTCTCGGGATCTTGGGCACGCACACACACGCGTCTGGCGTGAGTTTAAGCCACCGGGTCCGGGACTCAAACCACGGTCAACTACATGGGAGTCCAGTGACATAGCCATTATGCTAACTGCTGGTCCCAAGGTCTCTGCATTCTCAGCAGAGCTGGTGTTAATTTTCAGGAGTGTAATAAAAACTGGTTCTTAGTGGCGGAGATGGAAAACCTTACTCCTTATATGTAAAACACACATAGAGATTTAAGACACAAGACACAGTTATGGTCTATCTGGGACATTCAAATGTCTTAGACCGGGAGGGATTGATGAAGGGGGACAAATGTCTAAAGAGACTCCCTTAGGAGAGGAGAGTGAGGAGAGAAAATGAGAAACACTGATTCAGACCCTGGAGGGATGCTTCAGGGTTCCCAGGCCAGGAAGGGGGGTGAGGCTACTGTGGAACGAGTAAGATCCATGAGTGAGATCCACAGCTCCTGCTCACCACGCAGAGGCCACTCCCTGGACTAAGGAGCGGACAGTCAAGGTGGCCCTGCCTGTGCCCATTGGCTCCCGGCTGCGGAGTGCCCAAATAGGCCAGGACCAGATAGTGAGAGAGCCTCAGGGGGCGTAATGGGTGCCGTGGGAGCTGGGGAAAGAGGCTTCCTAAGCTGAGTTAGTCGTAAAGGCTCGTATTCATCTGGGCCACCCTGTAGCCTAACGGTTAAGGGAGTCTGACCCCACGTGGCCCACCCAGTTCGAATCCCAGCCCGGGTGGCTTGGAATATACACCGGGTACATGTGCATGTGAGCCCCAAATCCCTACAGGATGGAGAAATGGAGTAGGAGGGATTGTGGTGCTACCATGTCCCCCTTGGGGGTGATTTCTCCCTCTCCCTCTCTCTCTGTCTCTCACTGGTAAGTGCACATGCCCTCTGGCAACTAAAAATAATTTTTTAAATAACCCCAGAGTAGGGGACCAGCAGGTGGCATGGTGGCTAAGGTGGTAGACACTCAGTCCCACATGGCTGACCCCAGTTCAAGTGCTGGGCCTGGTGGCTTGCTTTCTCACTTTCCCTCTCTTTCTATCTGTGTGTGTGTGTGTCTGGCCAAATCTAAATAAATGAATATTTTAAATAATTATTTAAACAACGACAAAGAATAACCCCAGAGTAGTAGTTGTTAATCAGGGGAAGGGATTTCATTGGGGTGGAGAGGATGCTGGATAGAAATTGAGGCACAGGAGCAATGGGAGGGTGGCAATGAGAGGGGGCCTGCTGTCCCAGGGTCTGATGGGGTTCTGCCCGGAAGCGCCCCGGGATGCAGGGTGGCAGAGGGCAGGCCGGGAGCAGGTTAGGTCAAGGCCACGCAGTACCTTCATTGCTCATCTTGTTCTTCCTAGGGCTACGTGCTCAAAGGCTGGGTGGACCTCACCTCGGACAAGCCCCACCATGTGAAGAAATCCATCAAGTACTTGGAACTAGGACTTCAGGACAACAGAGACGCGCTGGGGCTTCTGGGAAAGGTGGGCAGGGAGGGCAAAGGCGGGAGTGTCCCCAGCTGAGCCGCCGGAGCCAGAGACCCAGCAGGGGACCTCGGGCTGGACCCTCAGTCTCTAGGTAGATGAAGAACAGAGGTCCAGAGAGGGGCAGCCGCCAGCCCAGGCCCATTCCAATCCTCATCCTCCTTCCTGTGTGGCCTGAGCTTCTGTCTCGTTCTGCATGGGGAGTCTTCTCAAGATTGATTTCTCTTGGGACCAGCAGTTGGCGTAATGGCTATGTCGCTGGACTCCCACGTAGTCGACCGCGGTTCGAGTCCCGGACCCGGTGGCTTAAAACTCACACCGGGGGCGTGTGCGTGCGTGCCCACGATCCCGAGAGGAGAATGGAGGAGAAGGGATTGCGGCGTGGCCATCCCCCCTGGGGGGTGATTTCTCGCTTTCTATCTCTCTGTCCCTTTCTGTCTGTCTGGTGAGAGCATATACCCTGTAGCAAAAACCTCTCAAAAAAAAAAAAAAAAAAGATTGCTTCCTCCAAGGCTGTCTGTCCTTCCTTGATTTCCCAGGCTTTCTCGCTCCGCCATCTTTCTTGCTGTCACTCACTGCCCCTTTTCTCCACATCTTCTTTTTCTTTTTCTTCTTTTTTTCAGATGTTTTTGCTTTAGGGCACGTGCTCTTGCTAGAGACAGAGACAGAGACAGAGACACTGAGAGGGAAAGTGAGAAATCACCCCCCAGGGGGGATGGCCACGCCGCAATCCCTTCTCCTCCATTCTCCTCTCGGGATCGTGGGCACGCACGCACACGCCCCCGGTGTGAGTTTTAAGCCACCAGGTCCAGGACTCGAACCATGGTCAGCTGTGTGGGAATCCAGTGATGTAACCACTGTGCCATCTGCTGACCTCCCTTTTGTTTTTACTGCTCTCTTTCTATTCCTACCTGCTAAATTCACCTAACTGGCTATCAAAAAGAGAGAGATTTATTTCGTATAGCTTGCATTTTCCACTATTTATTTATTTATGGGGAGGTGTTTTGCTATAGGGCACATGCGCTCGTCAGATAGACAGAGATGGAGAGACAGAAAGCGAGAAAACACCCCCCGGGAGATGGCCACACCTCAATTCCTTCTCCTCCATTCCCCTCTCAGGATTTTAGGCACTCACGCACACGCGCCCAGTGTGAGTTTAAGCCACCAGGTCCGGGACTCGAACTGCAGTCGACTACATGGGAGTCCAGTGACATAGCCATTATGCCATCTGCTAGTCCCACCAATCTTAATTTATTTTTATTTAAAATTTTTTTTTTTTTTTTTTTAGTTGCCAGAGAGTATGTGCACTTACCAGTGAAAGACAGAGTGAGGGAGAAGGGAGAAATCACCCCCAATGAGGCATGGCCATGCCACAATCCCTTCTCCATTTCTCCATCCTGTTGGAACTCGGGGCACCTACACACATGTTTCAGCATGCTTTCAAGCCACTGGAGCTGGGATCCAAGCCATAGTCAACCATGTGGAATCCAGTTCCCTCAACTACTAGGCCTTGGGGCTGGCCCTTAGTAAGAAATCTTAATGGAGAATTACTGTAGAGATAACGGAAGCCATCATTTCAGAGTCCTTGTCCAGGCTGTTAGAAGCATTGTTCTTCCTCAGGACACCTGTGTCATGGCACTTCCTAAAGCACCTGGTGGCTGGTGCTGGCCTGCAGAGGCCGTGACCCCAGCTTAACAGGCCTTGACAGAGAACAAACTCCACAGCCTTCTACACAGGGAGTTGCCCCACACCCGAACTGACTCAGCTGCTAAACTGAGCCTCAGTGAGCAGTTTCCAGTGATGAAATTCGGGAAAACAAATGGGTAGTTAATGGGCAATTTTGTGGGACAGAAAAATGCCCAGGAACCCCAGCTCTGTCTCCTCAGATGACCCCACATGGCTATGCCCTATCTGAAGCCTGGCGAGTTTCCCAAGTTTGGGAGGTGAGGGGGCTCAGCTCTCTCCCTGAATCCCATGCCTGGCCATCCCAGAACCCAGGACAGTTGTAAGCTTCAATTTATCCCGGAGCGAGGACTCCTTCCCAGTGCTGCCAGAGGCTGCGTCCCTGGGCCAGGCTCTGAGGACTCCCGGGTCCCCCTGAAGGCCCTTTAGTGTCAGAGTGTCAGTCTCTGACCCTGTCTTGGTGGAGATGCTAACACACTCACCTCCCTCTGCGGGCACTGACAGAGGCTCCCCTCCAAACCTGACAGGCGACGTACTTAATGATGCAGCAGAACTTTTCGGGGGCTCTGGAGGTGGTGAACCAGATCCTTGCAGCCTCGGGAGACTTCCTGCCAGCCTTGGTCCTGAAGATGCGGCTGTTCTTGGCTCGACAGGACTGGGAGCAGACGGTCGAAACGGGACACAGGTGAGGGGCAGGTCCGCCTGCACGACTGCACCCACCTGCCGCCACCTTCCTGTCTTTGCTGAGGGTGTCATGGACGCCCATCTTTCAAGACAGGGAGGAGGGAGAGTGGGCGTGAAGGAAATATTGCCGGTAGAGGGGTTACGGATAGTGGCATTGCTGTACTGGGTGGTGGAGGAGAGGGAGGACTGGTGTGATGCGGAGCAGTGGCCTATGCTGGATAAATCTAGAAATGGATGTGTAGGGGCCAGTCTTGTGACTTGGTGGTTAAGGGAGCTGGATCCCACATGATGGTCTACATGGTTCAAATCCCAAATCTGAAGACTTGAAAAGCATGCTGAGTGCATATGTGTGCCCAAGGTCCCGAGAGGATGGAGAAGTGGAGTGGAAGGGATCGTGCTGTTACTACGCCTCCCTCTCCCTCTCCCTCTCTCTATGTCTCTGGCCAGCACAGGTGCCCTCTAGGAGTAATTCATAAATAAGTAAGTAAGGCTACAGGAGAGGAATGCTTTCTGAAAGGCTTTTTGATGATGGAATGTTCTAGAAAACGGAAGTCGCTTTCTCTCCCTTTTTTTAAATTTGCCAAGATACATGTAGCCACCAGAAAGAAAGAGAGAGAGACAGAGACAGAGATGAAATGAGAAAGCACACCCCCAGGGAAGATGGCCACACCACAGTCCCTTCTCTTCCATTCCCTTCTAGGGATTTTGGGCCCACATCCACCTGCGCCTGGTGTGTTTGTCAAGCCACCAAGACCAGGACTTGAACCACACAGTGAACCATATGGGATCCCGATGCTTTTAGCCACCACACCACCAGCTGGCCCCAAATTTCTCTCTTTAAACTCTTCACATTTTATTTTTATCACAGCAATTCTAAAATTATAATCTAATTTTCTTCCTAAAAAGTGTTCACGGACTATGAGTCATCACTCTGAATTAATACTGAATTATGTGGTGATGCACAGCACAGTTCTGGGGGAAAAGAAAAGACACCCACAAACCTCTTCTTTCCCTGTGGACGGACGCTAGTTCATCTGATGACAACTGGAATTTGCATCTTTTTTTTGGGGGGGGGAGAGGTTTTTGCTATAGGGTGTGTGTGCTCTCCAGAGACAGAGACAGAGAGACAGAAAGTGAAAAATCACCCCCCAGCGGGGATGGCCACGCCACAATCCCTTCTCCTCTCAGGATCTTGGGCATGCACGTACACACACCTGACGTGAGTTTAACCCACCAGGTCCAGGACTCGAACCGTGGTCGAATACATGGGAGTCCAGTGACATAGCCATTATGCCAATTGCTGGTCCCTGGAATTTGAATCTTATACAGAGGTGCTGGTAACAAATCTAAAGTGATTCCACCCTGCCCACCCTGCAGGTACTGCACAGGCAATGCCCATGTGAGCTTCAGAGTCCTTTTCCAGGTCTCGTAGAAGCCTTATGCTCTGGTCTCAAGCCACCTGTGTCATGACTTTCCCAGAAGAAGGGTGGCTTCCCACTCACAGTATTAGACCTGGCCAGTGTCTTGGCAGGATCTTGCTTTGGAGGCTCAGCCTTGGACCAAGCACCTGGCTGAAAGCCACCCGTGGGTGTGCCGGGCCTCCCGTGCACCGGCTCTTTGTGCACATGTGCAGAGACCAAGTTTGGGGCTTGCTGGGTGAGTCCGAAGCTTCCCATATGGAAGCTTTTCCAGGTAGAGGTGCTTTTAGAGAGAGTTTTTTTTTTTTTTTTTTTTCCGCTATAGGGCGCATGCACTCGCCAAACAGACAGAGAGAGACAGAGAGACAGAAAGCGAGAAATCACCCCCCCATGGGGGATGGACACGCCGCAATCCCTTCTCCTCCATTCTCCTCTCGGGATCTTGGGCACGCACGCACACGTGCCCGGCGTGAGTTTTAAGCCACAGGGTCCGGGACGCAAACCGCGGTCGACTACGTGGGAGTCCAGCAACATAGCCATTACGCTAACTGCTGGTTCCCAGAATTCTTTCATCTTTGAAAACTGCTCTTCCTAGCTGTGTTTCTCTTTTCAATTCTGGTATTATTTATTTTCCTTTCTCATTTTTCTTCATTTTTCAAGCTGCTAAAACAGTTTGTCCCAGGCCAGCAGAGGGTGTGATTATTAAGGTGCTGGACTCCACGGTTTGAATTCCGGACCAGTGGCCTGAAAAAGATGCCAGGCACGTGTGTATGCATGCCCAAAATTCCAAGAAGAAAATGGAGGAGAAGGGATTGCAGTGTGGCCATCCCCCAGCTGGTGGTAGGGGGTGATTTTTCACTTTTTCTTTATCTTTCTCCGGGAAGCGCACATGCCTATAGCAAAAAAAAAAAAAAAAAAAAAAAAAAAATTTTTTAAAAAAAAAAAGTTTGGGGGCCCCA
>NW_006198338.1:621131-627400 GCF_000334495.1 Tupaia belangeri chinensis | reverse complement strand
TCCCCCCAGGGGGTGATTTCTCACTTCCTGTCTCTCTGTCTCTCTCTGTCTGTCTGGCGAGCGCACACGCCCTATAGCAAAAACCTCTCAAAAAAAAAAAAATCAGATTTCAGTTCTGTATCTCTTCTCTATTGTATCTCTATTTTCTAATTTTTAATTTCTGTTCTTAACTGTTACTTCCTGCCAACTGCTTCCTTTGTAGTTATTTTGTTGCTGCACCTTGACACCTGAGTTGGGTTCCTGGCTCATCAATTTTTAATCTTACTTTAGAATGTAAGTGTTTATGTCTATAGATGTCCTTTGAGGTACTATTTCAACAGTATCTACACATTTGTTTTTGGAGGTTTTTTAGATTTTTGCCCTAGGGCACATGTGCTCACCAGAAAGAGTCAAGGAAAGGCAGAGAAAGACACAGAATGAGAAATCACCCCAATCACCCCACGGGGGGATGGCCACGCCATAATCCCTTCTCCTCCATTCTCCTCTCGGGATCTTGGGCACGCACGCACACGCACCCGGTATGCCCAATGTGTGTTCAAGCTGCTGAGTCCAGGACTCAGACCGCAGAGTCGGCTGTGTGGGATTCCTGTAACCACCATGCCACCCGTTGGCCCCAATTGTCTACATATTTGGGTGTATACTATTCTTAATACCATTTGGTTCTAAGAATTTTCTTTCTTCTTTTCCTTCCTTCCTTTCTTTCGCAAGAGTGCTTATACACTCACCAGAGAGAAACAGAGATCTCTTCTTGCCCCCTATTGGGGAGTGGTCATGCTGCAGTTTCTTCTCTCTTCATCCTCTTGAGATGGGGATTTGGGGCACACACCCCTGGCCTGTTCCTCAAGCCACTAGATCTGGGACCTGAACTGTGGTTGGCCATGTGAGATCCAATACCCTTAACCACTAAGCTGTGGCCCTGGTTCTGAGAATTTTCTTATAACTATTCTGATTCTTCTTTGGTCCATGGTCATTTAAAAGCATTTTTGTTTTTGTTTTTGTTTTTTTACATTTCCAAGTGATTATTATTATTGTTTTTTTTTTTTTTTTGGAGAGGTTTTCGCTATAGGGCCTGTATGCTCGCCAGACAGACAGAAAGAGACATAGAGACAGAAAGCGAGAAATCACCCCCCAGGGGGGATGGCCACGCCACAATCCCTTCTCCTCCATTCTCCTCTCAGGATCTTGGGCACGCACGCACACGCGCCCTGCGTGAGTTTTAAGCCACCGGGGCCGGGATGCGAACCACAGTCGACTACGTGGGCGTCCAGCGACATAGCCATTACACCAACTGCTGGTTCCCAGGTGATGATGTTTTCAGAACCGTCAAGAATGACTAGAACTCTTTGAATATTGATGCCTAATCATGTTTTATATGTTAATAAGAAAAATACTTTATATGATAATTAGAAAAATACTTGACTAGGGGGCTAGCAAATGGCATGGTAGTTAAAGCACTGGGTTCCCACATGGCTGACTGCAGCTTGAGTCCTGGACCTGGGCCGCTTGAAAATCATGCTGGGTGTGTGTACATGTGTGCCCAAAATCCTGAGAGGAGAATATAAGAGAAGGGATTGTGACATGGTCAACACCCCTGGTGTGTGATTTCTCACTTTCCCTCTCTGTCTGTCTTTGGCGAGTGTACCTGTTCAATGGCAAAATAATAATAATAATAATAATAATAATGCTTGATTAAGCAAATGTCATTCTCTGATCAGACTGAAAGCCCCCTAATAAGAAGCTGCGTCTTCATAATGACGTGTGACTAAAACGATAGTTCCCTTTCCAACTTATAGTCACAGACTGTCCCCTGCTGCACCTTTCTGGCCACCCTCAGACCATGGGACCACGGTCACATCTGGTTAGTTGAGCTATGAATAGGTTTCTGTAACCAAGACCCCAAATACGTGACTTAAGTAACAAAATGTTCCTCCTCTCCCTAGTGTAAGTTTGGATGGTGGTTCAGGACCAGGATGGTGGCTAGGCTCTGTGGGGTCCCAGGCCCCTCTGTCTTGTTGCTGTCCCGTTCCTAGGCTGCTCTTCACATGGGCCACATGTAGACAGCAAGAGGGAAGGAAGAGCAGGAACAGAGGGGGTGCTGCTGGAGCACAGCTGCATGGCCCACTCAGCACCTTCACTGACGTCTCATTGGCCCACTCAGCACCTTCACTGACGCCTCATTGGCCCACTCAGCACCTTCACTGACGTCTCATTGGCCCACTCGGCACCTTCACTGACGCCTCATTGGCCCACTCAGCACCTTCACTGACGCCTCATTGGCCCACTCGGCACCTTCACTGACGTCTCATTGGCACACTCAGCACCTTCACTGACGTCTCAGTGGCCCACCCGGCACCTTCACTGACGCCTCATTGGCCCACCCGGCACCTTCACTGACGCCTCATTGGCCCACTCAGCACCTTCACTGATGTCTCATTGGCCCACTCAGCACCTTCACTGACGCCTCATTGGCCCACTCAGCACCTTCACTGACGCCTCATTGGCCCACTCGGCACCTTCACTGACATCTCATTGGCTCACTCGGCACTTTCACTGATATCTCATTGGCCAGAACTTGGTCACGTGGCCCAGCTAAGCTCAAAGGCAGGCTGGGAAATGTAGTCTATATTCCGGGTAGCCATGTGCCTGGTTCATCCAAGAGTTCTATCATTGGAAGAATAAGGGGGGAAATGGATAGTAGAAGACCATTAGAAGTTGCCAACACACTGTCCTCGCCTTGCCTTTCAATACTCTCCACTCACATGGCTCCTCTTCCTTATTTTAGAATCCTAGAGAAAGATGAAAACAGTATCGATGCCCGCCAGATTCTAGCTGTGTATGAGCTTGCGAGAGAAGGAAACATGAGCACCGTAAGTTCTTCCAGGACTCAGAAGGTGGGCCTGGAAACAGAAGCGAGGAGGAACCCTGCACGCTCCCCTGACCCTCACCTTGCATTCCCCCGACCCTCGCCCTTGAGAGGTCTTCCCCTTGCATCTTGGTTTCCTCTCACCCTCCCCACTGCCATATTTCCTGCCGAGGGGGTCAGCTCGGGTTTGGCTGTTTGGGCAGTGCAACTCACAAGTCAGGCAGCGGGCCCAGGTGGTGTGCGAGTAGCGCTTGGCGTTCTAGAAGCTGCATGGGAGGCACAGGTTCAGTTCCCTGGGCCAGCCTGAACATGCCAGACGTAGTTGTGCGTGCCTGTAAATCTAGCTCATTCTGAGGCTGGGCCAGGAGGATCACAACACAGAGAACTGTCAAAAATCCCTATTTCTGTCTCTCTCTTTTCCTGCCTTCCTCTCCCTCTCTCATAAAGTGCCTGTGTTGGGGGGGGCAGGCAGTGAAGGTGACCCTGGTTCTGCCACATACTCCCTGTGGAAGCTGCACGGACATCTCTACTTGGATAAATCCCAAGTACTTTGTTTGTAAAATGGACATCATTCCACCCGTTTGTTGTAAGGGCCAAATGAGGTGGGAAGCGGGACAGTTTGGAGCAGTGCCTGGGTCGCTGTCACACGGCGTTCGATCGGTGTTACCGGACAGTACGAATCGTGGTAGTGTCTCAGAAGTCAGGGAAGGTCATTTTTTAGGGACCAGTTAGGTTTGCTCAGGCATTGAACACGTAGTCCCTGGCCCCAATGTTGTCCACAAGGCGTGCCGTTTCCCACGGAGACCTAACTGGCCCGCAAATACAGTCAGAAACGCCTTGAATTCTTTACGAAACCTCAACGTCCAGACAGATTCCTCTTTCTAATAGCAGTTGGTGTTTTTAGCTAAAACGTAACTTTTTGAATAAATACAATCCATGGCCTTGATGGAGAGTGTGGCAAGTCGGGAGTCTCCAGGGGGCCATGGCAAGAAGAGGAAGTTGCCCGTTCCTCTGCACAGCTCTGAGATCGTGGGTTTTGTGGGTGGGATGAGACAGGGGACAGTTCATACCTGGGAGGAACTCATGCAAACGGCCCAGTGCTGGCTCATGGCCGGAACAAGAGAGCAGTCCTGTCCTTAACTCCTAATGACCCCAGAGCTCTGGGCAGACCTCCCTAGGGCCTGGCCTGAGAGTCAGTTCCAAGGCAGAGTTGGCAGTGAATGGCCCTCCCTCATCCCTCCTCAAACCCTGGGACACTCCTCTTGACTCAGCCTGGCTACCGTGGCACCCTGGATTTCCCTTTTGGCACTTCTCTGCGGCTGGACACTAAGAATTCCCTACTCCTGGGTGGGGAGTGGGCAGGAGGATCCGCTGGAAAGAACCCAAACTTTGGAATCAGTCACTTGGCTGGTGACCTCAGACCAAAGGGCTAAGCTTTCAGCCCCCTCCCCTGCTGTGCTGGAAAGTTCGGTGTTTCCACTGACTGACAGGCGTTTGGGAGGGCTTCGCTGGCATGACAGAGAAGCAGAAACACGGTGACTCATGTCAGATGGAGCCAAAGCTCCTGGGCCAGCTCAACTGGCTTGCTGCTGGCGAGGTGGGCTGCAGTGTAGACAGGGCAGGGGCCGGCTCCTGGCTCTGCCCAGGTGGGTCTGAAAGGTCAGCTTCTCTTCCCAATCTCAGGAGGAGGGCATCACCAGCTCTTGGGTGAATAATGTTGCTCAAAGCTTCACCTGCGGGGCTTTGAAATATTCTGATGCCTGGGTTCCCACGGTCCGGTTACATTTGCATCTCTGGGGGTGGCACCCCTCACAAGTCATTCTGTATCTCCCAGCTGATGCCAATATGTGGCCAGGGTTGACAAACCTGCCCAGCTTTGATTTTTCATGTTGTCCTTGACATGATCTGTTTTGTCCCCCGCAGGCTGCTGATCACGTTAGGAATCTGATTAAGGCGCTAGAGATGACAGAACCCCTCAATCCGGGCCTCCATCTTAAAAAAATTCTTGTGGTCAGCAGACTGGTAAGCGGTGGTTTCCTGATTTCTGAGATCTCTGACCCCCAGGGGGCGCCCTGAGCACCCCACCCCACCCCTCAGCTCACACTTGGCCTCTCAGGCTGAGGGCCCACCCCCCATCCCCCCGCCTGCCCCTAGCCAATAACTGTGACATGCAGCTCTACATGCTTGGCCCAGGCACCCCTCAGAGATGCTCTGAAGACCAGAGAGATGGGGTCTCAAAGTGCTGTTAGAGTGGGTGACACCTCACCTGGGCAAAGAGGGTGGGAGGCTGGGACCAGCAGAAGGCTGCTTACATTGTTGGACTCCCACGGAGTCGACTGCGGTTCGCGTCCCGGACTTGGTGTCTTTAACCTCACACCGGGTGCATGTTTGTGCATCCCCAAAATCCAATGAGGAGAATGGAAAAGAAGGGACTGTGGTGTGGCCATCCCCCTGGGGAGTGATCTCTTGCTTTCTGTCTCTCTGTCTCTCTGGAAAGTGCATGCACACTATAGCAAAAATCTCTTTTAAGGAAAAGAGAGAGAGAGAGAGAGAGCGGCAGGCCAGCCTTGTACAGCAGAGCCACGCCCAGCTCTGGCCTCAGGGCTGGAGTGCCCAGCTCCCTGACTCTGTCATACGGAAGTGGCCTTGGAAGGCTGGCCCACTAGGCCTCTCTAAAACCAGGGAAGGTCCAGACAGGCCGCATGTCCCTCAGACCCATTAGCAAAGGCCCAGAGCAAGATTTATTAGAAGGAATTGCTGTTAAGAACAAGGCCAGGGATCTGCCAGTGGTGTGGTAGCTAAGGGAACAAGATCCCACATGGCCAAGTGGGTGGTTTGAGTCCTAGCCCCATCAGCCTGAAAAGCAGGACAGGTACGTGTGTGCTCAAAATCCTGACAGGAGGGAGCAATGGAGGAGAAGGGATTGTGGTGCAGTCATTCCCCGTGGGAGAGGGGTGCTTTCTCACTTTCCTTCTTTCTCTCTGTCCTTTCTATGAGTGCATGTGCCCTCTGACAAAAATAAATAAATAAATAAATAAAATAAAGGAAAAAGAGAGGAAGAAAAAGAACACAGATGGGACTAGCAGTTGGTGTAAGGGCTATGTTGCTGGACTCCCATGGAGTTGACCACAGTTTGTGTCCCGGACCCGGTGGCTTAAACTCACACTGGGCGCGTGTGCGTGCATGCCCAAGATCCTGAGAAGAGAATGGAGGAGAAGGGATTGCGGTGTGGCCATCCCCTCTGGGGGGTGATTTCTCACTTCTCTCTGTCTTGTCTCTCTCTGTCTTTCTGGTGAGCGCACGTGCCCTATAGCGAAAACCTCTTCAAAAAAGAAAAAAGAAAAAGAACATGGGCAGCTCTGGAGCCTCAGGGTCCAGGACTGTGCCCCTAATGTCACCAGGAATG
>NW_006198338.1:601178-621113 GCF_000334495.1 Tupaia belangeri chinensis | reverse complement strand
TCACATTCTGTCTGCCTTATCCTCCACTGTGACAAGGAATGTCACTGGTCACAGCCTTCAGGGACACTTCTTAGCACTTGGCACAAAGCCTGAAACTTCAATTACCGTCGCCATACGGGGATGGGGTGGGGGGTCTCTTGGAGGAGCCTGTGGCTGGAGGCAAGCTTCACAGATGTGGCAGCAGAAGGTTCCCTGGGGCCTGGACAACTCCGCAGACCCAGCTGCCTGGACACAGGGACCCTCTTGGCCTCTCTTGAGCTCACCCGGCCGTGCCAAAGGGGCCCCATTTCAGACATGGCTTTGCCCAGACAGCTGTGCTGACGGGTCTCCCCGTCCCCCTTGCCTTTTCTCGCAGTGCGGGCAGCACCAGGCGGTCCTGCAGCTCGTGTGCAGCTTCATGGAGCGCACCTTCATGGCCACCCCCTCCTCCGCCCGCGTGGCCACGGAGCTGGGCTACCTCTTCATCCTGCACAGCCAAGTGAAGGAGGCATCCTCGTGGTACATGAAGGCCATGAAGCTGGACGAGAACAGTGTGGCGGTTCTGACAGGTCTAGGCGGGGCGGGCCAGAGGGTGGGCGCCGGGAGCCACCCAGGGTAGCCTTCCCAGGGCCGGAGGAGGGGTGGGGGTACATTCTCCCCAAAGGGTGCGAGGTCGCAGGTGCAGTGTGGGACGGGGCATCTTTTCATGAGAGATGATCGCCATCTGACCTCGGTGTCCACACTCTAATTCCCCTGGAAGACTGACAGCCCGAACCTCATACTCAGCAGGCCCGCAGGCCGGTGTTGGAGACAGCCCTCCTCCCCACGCCCATGCAGTCTCTGGACTCACCTCGGTTGACCTTCGCTCTGCAGGTCCTGCAGCTGAAAGGCCACCGGAGTGGTCTGGGGAGTTGCACTTCCCTCTCTGACCAGACGCGTTAGTTATCCTTTCTATAAACGTCAAATGAACTTTTCAGAGCCTTATTTTCATTTTATACCTGTTTGAAAAATCCTTAGTATCTGGGAACCAGCAGTTAATGGCTATGGCTATGTCGCTGGACTCCCACGTAGTCGACCGCGGTTCGTGTCCCGGACCCTGTGGCTTAAAACTCACGCTGGGCGCGTGTGCGTGCGTGCCCAAGATCCCAAGAGGAGAATGGAGGAGGAGGGATTGCGGCGTGGCCATCCCCCCTGGGGGGTGATTTCTCGCTTTCTGTCTCTATGTCTCTCTCTGTCTGGTGAGCGCACGCACCCTATAGTGAAAATCTCTCCAAAAAATAAAAATATAAAAAATTTTTAAAAATTTTTTTAAAAAAATCCTTAGTATCTGATGAATCCTGAGTTAGCAATGTTTCGTTTGGGCTAAAGATTTTGTCCCAGGGGCCAGCAGGTGGCGTGGTGGTTAAGGCGCTAGATATTCCTACATGACGGACCATGGTTCAAGTCCCAGGCCTGGTGGCTTGCTTTCCCACTTTCTCTCTCTGTCTCTCTGGTCAAATTAAAATAAATGAATGAATAAATTAAAAAGTTAAATTGAAAAAAAAAAACTTGTCCCAGAGTACATGCAGTCACAAGATAGAAATAACAAGAGAGAGCGAGACATCGCCCCCCCTCCCCAAGAGGCATGGTATTGCCACAATCCCTTCTCCATTTCTCCCTCCTGTAAGGATTTTGGGCATGCACATCTGCCCAGCATGTTTTTCAAACTGCTGGGTCTGGGATTCGAACCTCATAGTCAATCCTTTGTGATGCAGCTGCCTTAACCACCAGGCTACCAGTGGCCTATTTCTCTCTAAAATCTAGGCTCCTCATATGTATAGCATGACTGTGAGAGTGGTTGATCTCGACTTTTCTGGTTCAACAGGTCAAGCTGACCCCCAGATCCATTCCTCCCTGTGATTCCAAATCCCACAAAAATAACAAAAGGCATTTTTTTTTCTTATTTCTTATTTCTTTATTAATTTATTAATTAATTTATTTTTAGGTTTTTGCTATTGGGTATTTGTACTCACTGGAGAGAGAGAGAGACAGAGAGACAGAGAGAGGGAAAATGAGAAATCACCCCCCAGGTGTGATGGCCACACCACAATCCCTTCTCCTCCATTCTTCTCTTGGGATGTTGGGCACGCATGCACACGTGCCAAGCATGATCTCTCAGCCACTGAGTCTGGGGCTCAAACTCTCAAACTGTTGTCAGCCATGTGGGAGTTCAGAGCCATAACCACCACGCCACCTGCTGGCCTGAAACCCTTTTTTTTTATTTTTATTTATTTTTTAAATTTAAAAAAATGTTTTGAGAGATTTTTTTTCTAGAGGGTGTGCCAGAGAGACAGACAGAGAGAAATCATCTCCCAGGGGATGGGGGGGGGGGTTTTTTTATCCCTTCTCCTCCATTCTTCTCTTGGGATTTTGAGCATGCATGCACATGTGCCCAGCATAAGTTTTAAGCCACCGGGTCCAGGACTCGAACCCGAACCACTTCCACATAGTGGTTGACTATGTGGAAGTCCAGCAATGTGATCATTATGCCATCTGCTGATCCCAAGACATTTTTAAAGGTAGTGAGTCTTGAAGCAGCTGGTGGCTTGGTGGTTAAGGTAGCTGACTCCCACATGGCCAACTGTACTGTCTGAGTCCTGCACCCAGCGACTTGAAAAATACTCCAAGTGTGTTTGCATGCATGCCCCAAATCCCCAGAGGACAATGGAGGAGAAGGGCCTGCACAGTGGCCATCCTTGTAGGGGAGTGCTTCCCCCCCTCTCTCTGGCAAGCACACACACCCTCTAGTAAATCAATAAAACAACACCAACAACAAACTAGCATGAGTCCATTGCAGAAACTGGGAAAGTGACCTTCCTCAGACCAGGAACTAGGGAGAACTTTCCATTTGTAAATGATGTAAGGCAAGTGGTATCAAACTTGTGGAAAGGTGGAGATCCTAAGCAGCTCTAGCAAGGTCTAAGGGAGCACAGGCAGAGAGGGGTCAGCTAACGAGACAAGCACGCCCGGCCTCGTGGATGAGGCTTAGTGCCGTTCACTGGAGCTCACCCCACCTGGCTGACCACTGTACGAACCTCGCCCTAGTGCTTAGAAAAGCACGCCAGGCATGCGTGAGTGCATGCCCCAAATCCCGACAGGATGGAGAAATGGAGAAGGGACTGTGGCACGACCTCGCCCCACTAGGGGGCGCTTTCTCTCTGCCTCTCTTTCTCTCTCTCTGACAAATGCACAAGCCCTCTGGCAATAATTAGTTAATTAATAAAAAAGAAGTGAGTAGGGCCAGCTCTGTGGCCTTGTGGTTAAGGCAACCAGATCTTACATGGCCAACCACATGGTTCAAATCCCGACCTCACAGTTCGAGAAACATGGTGGATATAGGATGGCTACATGGAATCCGATTCTGTGTGTGTGTGTGTGTGTGTGTGTGTGTGTTTTAAACCCACTGGCATGCTATTATGTGTTAATATAAATATAGAAATATGTCTGAGTTGTATGTACCTGGATACATACATTAATAACACATATAAATACTTACAAAAATGTTCGAAGGAGGAACTAGCAGTTAGCGTAATGGCCATGTTGCTGGACTCCCATGTAGTCAACCGCGGTTCGAGTCCCGGACCCGGTGGCTTAAACTCATGCCAGGCCCGTGTGCGTGTGTGCCCAAGATCCCGAGAGGAGAATGGAGGAGAAGGGATTGCGGCGTGGCCATCCCCCCTGGGGGTGATTTCTCGCTTTCTATCTCTCTGTCTCTCTCTGACTTTCTGGCAAGCGCACATGCCCTATAGCAAAAACCTCTCCAAAAAAAAAAAAAAAAGTCTATGAGACATTGGGAAAGATTTCCTGATGGACTGCTGGCTCTGCCCTGGCACTGGGGCCTCACCTTCACTCTGTCTCATTTACAGGGGTCATCTGGTGCCAGATCTTACAGGGTCACCTGGAGGAGGCTGCAAACCAGCTGGAGTTCCTGAGGGAAGTACAGCAGTCCCTGGGCAAGTCCAAGGTCAGAGCTCCCTGGAGGCATGGATCGCTCCCCCACCCCCCATGCTGTGTCCAATTGGAAGCAGCCCAGGCAGCCTGGGCCTCCATTTACCCATGCCCATCAGTTCTGCCCAGGCCGGCGTGGATGCCAAGGCTCGGGCCTCTCTCCTGCAGGTTCTAGTTTTCCTCCAAGCCCTTCTGGCATCCAAGAAGCACAAGGGGGAGCAGGAAGCCACGGCACTCCTGACTGAGGCGGTGGAGCTCCATTTCTCCCACATGCAGGGCCTGGCCCTGGGCTGCGAGTACTTTGAGAAGCTGGACCCCCTCTTCCTGGTCCTCATTGCCAAGGAGTACTTGTTCTTCTGCCCCAAGCAGGTAGGGGAAGGTCTGTCTTCGTGGCAGGAGTCTGGGCCACAGGTTTGGATGGTGCCCACCCCGAGAACAGGGGCAGGGACATTACTGGGCCAGCCACCAGTCTGGACTGGGCCTTGGGCCATCGGGGAGCCCAGCGCCTTTCAGACTTGAACGCACAACACACGAATCACCTGGGAGGTTGTCCCAGCGTAGGGCCTGACTCCACAGGGAGGGCCCAAAGCTTAAATGTCCAGCAAGCCCACAGTGACGTTAATATGGCCAGTCCAGAGACCACGCTTGGGGGAGCAGAGCCGCGGCCCATCCCCTGCCTTTATCTAGACTAGAACCCGGCTCCCTTTCACCCAGAAGCGTTCACCTTGACTGGCCCGTCCTGCTCTCCCAGCCAGTCAGGATTCCCTGTGGTAAAGGGTCATATTTCCACACATGCTAATACCCTTCCAGGGCCACGTAAGGAGCCGGCCAACAAATACCGATCGAGTGCCCTGCTGAGTGTGCCAGGCACCGTTTTAGGTGCCCGGAGCCAACCCCCATTCTCTGGGCTCATGCTCCGGCCTGCAGCGCTACAGCGTGGATAATCAGTGTGCAGTAAAGGAAGCTTCCTTTGCTGCAAATGTCTTCTGAGAACTCAGGAGCCTTTTTTAGAAGGGGGATAATTAGGGCCAGCTCTGTGGCCTGGTAGTTAAGGCAACCAAATTCCACATGGCCGGAACCAGCAGTTAGCGTAATGGCTACGTCCGTCGCTGGACTCCCATGTAGTCGACTGCGGTTCGAGTCCCAGACCCGGTGGCTTAAACTCAACGCCGGGAGCATGTGTGTGTGTGTGCCCAAGATCCCGAGAGGAGAATGGAGGAAAAGGGATTGCGGCATGGCCACCCCTCTGGCGGGGTGATTTCTCGCTTTCTGTCTGTCTCTCTCTGTCTGTCTGGCGAGCACACACTCCCTATAGCAAAAACCTCTACAGAACAACAACAACAAAAATGCCACATGGCCAGCTGTGTGGTTTGAGTCCCAGATCAGGTGCGTGCGTGTGCACACGTATGTGCAAAATCCCCACAGGGCAGAGAGAGGGATGGAGAAGGGATGGGACTGCAGGGGGACCCTTCCCCGTGTGGTGGGGCTGGGGAGCTCTCCTCTCTCGCTCTCTCTCTGGCCTGCACATGTGCCCTCTAGTGAAAACAAAGACCAGGCCAGACCACACAGCCCTGCCGTGTTCCTCCAGCCTCGCTTGCCGGGCCAGGTCGTGTCTCCACTGCTGAAGCAAGTCGCGGTGATCTTGAACCCTGTGGTCAAAGCCCTGCCGGCCCTGATCAGCCCCCTGTATGTGATGGCTCAGGTCAAATATCTCTCAGGTGAGCCGGGACGGCCTGGCAGCCTGGTGGGGCCTTGCGTCTTCCCTCAGCTGTTCAGCTGTGCAGACACTGGGTGGGGCTTCCACCCTGGGTTTATGTCCAGGGCTCCCTGCCTGGGATTCCTTACACACGTGTGCATATGTGTGTGTGTGCACACGTGTACACGCCTCTCCTTGCCAGACCTGGCCACTCCTTCTGGTCTCCCTGTTGCCTTGCTGACCCTCCTCACCAGGAGGGGTCTCTCCCACCCAGGCCTCCTGCAGACGAGTTATCTGGTCACGGAACTTCCAGGATACAGTAATACGCAAAACAAGCTCGAATCTCCTCAGGGAGCTTGCCTGTTAGTAAGAGAAGTCGGGGAACAGCTAAGATGTTGTGTCGTTCCTTGTAGCCTGGTCATGCTGAGGACATAACCATTGCAGGGCAAAGGCTGCGGGGAGCGGAGGGGTGTTCACAGGCTGTCAGGAAAGGCCTCCCTGTACCTATGGGCTCTGGGAACCTCTGGGGGCCTGGGCAGTGGCCTTCTAGCTTCTCCCACTGAAAGGCCCAGGCCCTGGAGAGAGAGGGAAACAGGGATAACGCTCCCTGGGCACCCAGTCGTCCTCTCCCCCCAAGTACTCTATCCCCATGGCCTGTCCCTGCCATCCTGTCTTCCTGAAAACCAGCCCATCTGGGTGCTCTGGGGCTTCAGAAGGATCTAGAATACTGTGGCCATGGATCTGTCCTCTGCACGGTTTTCTGGAGTTTGGAGTCTGCAGAGAACTCTCCTGTCCACACCCTCCACCCTAGGTGCATCAGGGCCTGAGGTTTACCAGAAGCTTCAAGGTCTCCTGGGTGCAAGGGCAGGGCACACCCCCTAGGGGCGCTGGCGGCTGCCAGCAAGTTTGGTCCCAAAACAAGATCTTCAGCTGCTTAGACTGCCATGGTAACCTATTCACATGTCCACAAGCATACAGAAAAGAAGCAGGGAGTTTGGGACCCAGAAACAAGTGCACCCCACCTGCCAGGTCCTGAGCCAAGCAGGAGCTGTTGAAGGACCTGGCTGCAGAGGGAGTAGGATCCCTAACAACTTCCCAGACCCACCCCTAGGCTGCCACTACAACCCTGTAAGTGCCAGCCTGGGTGCAGGGGGATCCCTTTAGCCCCCACGTGCCAGGGGAGGGGGTTCAGAACTGAGGCTCAGGGTCCCGATGGGCCTAGATTTCAATGCCAGTGTCCCTTCCAGGTTGAGCAGCTCACATCCCTGGAGCCCTGGAGTCCCACCTCTGCAAGGCGAGAATAATCATCGTAATTCCAATCTTGCAGAGTTGGGCAGATATTAAGTCTGAAACAGTTTGCTGTGTCCAGCAGAGAGCAGGTGCTTCCTAACATGTGGCTGTCGCGCTGCTGTTGTTATTAGGTTTTGCTCTGTGGTTAAGCTCTGGGATATTGAGACCTTCATGTTCCCTGAGCTTCCAGATGGAGCGGTGGAGGGACTTAACCGTCTCCCCGAGGGTTCCAGAGGGCATGGCACTGAGGTTTGAGTTGCCTGCCTGTTGTCTGGGTCAAGGTACAAACTGGTTTTCATTTTCGGAAGGAACCTCTGAGTGAGAAGGAACAGAACTGGGTGACAGGACGCTCTGCCTCTCCATGTTGGGGCTCGGGAGTCCCCGTGGATCCCTGCATGTACAGTTTGGTTGGTTATTTCCAGGAGAGCTGGAGAATGCCCAGAGCACCCTGCAGCGTTGCCTGGAGCTGGACCCCACCTTCGTGGACGCCCACCTCCTCATGGCCCAGATCTACCTGGCTCAGGGCAACTTTGCCATGTGTTCCCACTGTCTGGAGCTGGGGGTCAGCCACAACTTCCAGGTGGGGATCCTCTGCACCCCAAAGCCCAGCGAGCGGCAGCCCCTGCTATCTTGGGAGAGTAGCCCTGGCGCCTCCCCGAATCCCTCAGACCCTCCCACGGGCCCAAGGGCAGGGTGGCTCAGTGGGCTCCGGGGGCTTTATGCTGTGTGACCCAGCTCAGAGCAGGGTGCTCAAGGGGAGCCCACTCTCGGCTCTGCTTCTCCTAGGTCCGAGATCACCCCCTCTACCACTTTATCAAGGCCAGGGCCCTCAGCAAGTCTGGAGACTATGCAGAGGCCATAAAGACACTGCAAATGATCACGAAAGTGCCGACTCTGAAGACAGAAGGGGGCAAGAAGTCCCGCAGGCCCTCCTTGCAGCCCAGCGAGCGGGTGTCTGTCTTACTGGAACTGGCCGACGCCCTCCGGCTGAACGGGGAGCTGGTAAGAAACACCTGCCCTTCTCTGGGGCCTGGTCCTGCAGAGGCCCCGCGGAGGCCTGAGGGTCTACCCAGTAGATTCCAGTCACATCGTAATTTTTTTTTAATCCCCAATTTTTATTTTTATTTTTTATTTGTATTTCTTTCTTTCTTTTTTTGGAGAGGTTTTTGCTATAGGGCGTGTGCGCTCGCCAGACGGACAGAGAGAGACAGAGAGACAGAAAGCAAGAAATCACCCCCCAGGGGGGATGGCCACGCTGCAACCCCTTCTCCTCCATTCTCCTCATGGGATCTTGGGCACACACGCACACGCTCCTGGCGTGAGTTAAAGCCACTGGGTCTGGGACTCAAACCGCGGTCGACTACATGGGAGCCCAGCGACATAGCCATTACGCTAACTGCTGGTCCATATTTTTATTTAAAAGTGATTTTTAAGTTGGGCCAGATCTCACACAGACAATCATGATTAAAATCTCAGCCCCCACAGCTTGAAAAACACACTGGGCACGTGTGTGTGTGCGTGCGCGTGCGTGCGCCCCAAATCCCAGCAGATGGAGGAATGAAATAGAAGGAATTTTAGCATGCCCATGCCCCATAGCAGGGGGTGGAGGGTTACGTTTTCCCCCTCTTTCTCTTTCTCTTTCTCTCTGGCATGCGCATACATCCTCTGCCAGTAAAAACAAATTTATTCAGGGCCAGCAGGTGGCGTGGTGGTTATCTGACTCCAATCTGAGTGTCAAACCCTCTAGCTCACTTTCTCACTTCCCCTCTCCCTCTCTCTCTCTCTCTCTCTCACTCTCATCCACACACAGTCCCTCTCTGATCAAATTAAAATAAATAAATAAATAAAGTTAAATAAAATAATTCTTAAAAAAACACATTTATTTATTTATCTATTTTACATTCATTCACTGTATATCATTGCAGCTTACAAAGTGAGTTTTCCCATCCAGAATACACTGGATAGTGTCTCAATCAAATATATTACCATACATGGTATCTTCAACAGGTTATTTTCCATTTCTTGTTTCTTATATATGAAAAGAAATTTTATTTTTAAATTATGATTCCTTGGGACCAGCAGTTGGTATAATGGCTATGTCGCTGGACTTCCATGTAGTCAACCACGGCTCAAGTCCTGGACCCGGTGGCTTAAACTCACGCTGGGCACATGTGCGTGCGTGCCCAAGATCCCAAGAGGAGAATGGAGGAGAAGGGATTGCAGCATGGCCATCCCCCCTGGGGGGTGATTTCTCGCTTTCTGTCTCTCTGTCTCTCTCTTGTCTTTCCGGTGAGCGCACGTGCCCGATAGCAAAAAAAAGTCTCAAAAAAATAATAAATAAATAAATTATGATTCCTGGCTTACACACAATCATTGTACCTGTTTGTGGGCTACAGTATGGATTTCCAAAGCGTGCATCTAGTGTGTGATAATGAAATCAGAGGCATAGTCCTAGCCACCTTCCTCAGCACCGAACACTACCTAGTGCTATCTGCATTTGGTAAGTTCTATAAGCTTTGGGGAGGAGGGGCAGAGCAGGCACAGAACGGCCAGCGACTTGCTTCCTCCGCTGCTGGTCTATAGTTTTATATCGATTCCACTCGTCGACTCGCATTCTTCTGTCCTAAAAATCTGGAGCACTTCGTGGATTTGCCTGTCCTCTTGTGCAGGGGCCACGCTAGTTTCGCCTGTATCATTCCAGGTTTACGTGCTGCTGAAGCAAGCACGGGCCATGATCTTTATGAACTGTGTCCTCTTGGAGTTGTGCAAGATACCGCCTGCTCAGCTGTAAGAGACAGCCCCAGGGCCTTGGGAAGTCTGGCTGGGCAGAGGCAGGAAGGCCGCCGTCTGCCTTCCCAGGGGTAATCTGGAAAAAGGGGAGCATAGAGACAGGGAAAGGCCTAGGGGAGCTGGGCATCACCGGCCTCGGGCCTCACCTGCTCATAGCGAGGGGTTTTCCAGGACCATCTCTGTGATCCACCCACGCGAGGGCCTTCAGCCTCCTCCTGTGATGCTCCTGCTGGAGAGTGACCTACCCCATGAGCCCTTTTGTCCTTAGAGATGAAAACTGCCTTGTGGGCAAAGATGGCAACGCGGAAGGATGTTTATTGTACTTACCTTCCTTCAGTCTTTAGCCCAAAGCAGGAAAGAACAAGATGTGTCCTTTTCTTTTTTTTTAAGAGAAAATTATCTATTCAATTTTATTCATTCATTCATTCATTTTAATTTGACCAGAGAGAGACAGAGAAGAGGGAAAATGGGAAAGCAAGCCGCCAGGTCCAGGACTCGAACCATGGTCGGCCATGTGGGAGTGTCCGGCACCTTAACCACCACGTCACCTGCTGGTCTCCTGAGATGTGTCTTTAGGTCTCACATAGGGAAGAATCTTGAAGAGACTTTGAGCTGCTAAGGAGCAAGCAGGCTCTTATAATTGGGGTTCCTATACCCCCATGCTAGCTGGGCACCTTCCCTTGTCATCCAAGAACGGTAGACAGATTTTAAAGGAGCTTCTCTCTCTCTTCTGCCTCGGAGCTGTCCTCACACCGCAGTCCACCCACATCATCGGCAGTCTGGCTCTTGGGCGTGCACGCACGTGCCGGCCCACCCGGGACCTTCCCTCGTCGGCCCAGCTGCCGTCCTGCTGTGTCACGGTCCAGTCTTGACGTGGGCCGTTTCGTCCTTGCCTTCTGTGTGGCAGGACTGTTCCTGGTTGAGCCCGGCTCTGTCTCCATGTTTCATTCCTCTCCCAGGGCAGACTGGGAAGGGGGGGTTACTGTAAGTTCCCCAGAAGTTTGTATTTATTGATTGATTGATTGATTGATTGATTTTAGATTTTTTGCTATCGGATACATGTGCTCACCAGAGAGAGACAAAGAGACAGAAAGTGAGAAATCACCTCCTGAAGGGGACAGCCAAGCCTCAATCCCTTCTCCTCCCCCATTCTCCTCTTGGGATCTTGGGCACGCACACACACACACACACCCGGCATGAGTTTTAAGCCACCAGGTCCAGGACTCGAACCGTGGTCAACTATGTGGGAGTCCAATGATGTAACCCCCATGCCATCTCTTGGGTCCCCCCGCCCAGAGAAAGTGGAAGTGTTGCCAGGCCGCCCCGATGACACCAGAGGACAGCCTGTGCCCTGTGTTCTAGCATGAGGCCACCAAGGTCGTGCAGGATGCCATCAATGAGTTTGGCGGCACGCCGGAAGAGACCCGCCTCACCCTCGCCAACGCAGACCTGGCGCTGAGCAAAGGCAACGCGGACCTGGCGCTGAGCGTGCTGAGGGGCGTCTCTCCCAAGCAGCCCTGCTACACCGAGGCCAAGGAGAAGATGGCCAGCATCTACCTGCAGACCCGCAAAGACACCCGTCTCTACATCGGCTGCTACCGGTAAGTCCAGGCCGGGCCATGGCAGCTTCCTCTCCGATGGTGTCTTAGGGAGTGTTTCTCTCCACCTGGGTCTGCAGAACGTGTCCTCGGGGTTTATCTGATGAAGGAATAGGCCTTCCCTTGTGGTAGGAGGTGAGCGTGCTCCACTCATAGCCTGGTGGTTAAGGGAGCCAGAGCCCACGTGACCGACTGTGGTTGGAATCCCAGCCTCAGTGGCTTACAGAACACGCTGGGCCCACATGCGTGCATGCCCCCAACCCCAAGGGGGTGGAGAAATGGAGGAAAAGGGGTAGCACTGTGACCAGACCCAGCAGGGGTACTTTCTCCCTCCGTCTGCCTTTCTCCTGGCAAACACGCGTGCCCTCTGACAATTAAGAAAAAAAAAAGAGGGACCAGCAGGTGGCGTAGTGGTTAAGGTGCTGGACACTCCCACATGGCTGACCACGGTTTGAGTCCCGAACCTGGTGGTTTGCTTTCTCACTTTCCTTCTCTCTGTGTGTCTGTCTTTCTCTGGTCAAATGAAAATGAATGAATAAATTAAATAAATAATCTTTTTAAAAACTTTAAAAAGAAAGAAAGAAAGAAAAGAAAAAGAAGAACCAGCAGAGGGTGTAACGGTTACACCACTGGACTCTCACATAGTTGATCACGGTTCGAGTCCCAGACCCAGTGACTTGAAACTTACACCAGGTGTCCATGTGTGCATGCCCCAAATGCTAAGAGCATGGAGAAGGGATTGCAGCATGGCCATTCCCCCCAGAGGGTGATTTATATATATCTATCTCTCTGTCTACTCTGTCTCTCCAGCGAGCACACATGCCCTATAGCAAAAATCTTTCTCAAAAAAAAAAAAAGGAAGAAAGAAAAAGAATTTGAGTGTGGTTAAGTACGGCTGCTCATGGAAAGGTTCTGGGAACACAGAATCAGCTGGACCCTGCTTGGCCGTCCTGCCCCCTCCTCATGCAACTCACACTCAGGGGACCCTGTGGGCCTGGTTCCTAGAAGAGGTACAGAAGGAACCACATGGGACATTCCGCTCTGGCCCCTGGCGCCACCTGTTCTTGTGGGAATGTCCGTGACTCAGGTGTGGCCGATGTGGATGAAGGTCAAGCGTGGAGTGTGGGGTCCGAAGCCTCCAGCTACTGTCCCTGCATGATTTGGTGGCGAAAGTGCTACTCGTGTGCCTTCTGAATACCGTCTTCAGGCAAAACCTCATCCAGGTCGTTTCTTCTCCCTCTTCTTCTCCCTCTCCCTCTCCTTCTCTTCTCCTTCTTCTAAAAATTCTCCTGAGTGCGGCTGGCTGGTGGCATGGTGGTTGAGGCACTGGATCCTCATGGCCAGCTGCAGAGTTTGAGTCCCAGACCCAGCAGATTGAAAAGCATGCCAGGTGTGTGTGTGTATGTGCCCAAAACCCCGGAGGAGAGGGGATTGCGCTGTACCACCTATAGGGGGGTGCTTTCTCACTCTCTCTCTGTCTCTCTCTGGTGAGTGCATGCACCCTCTAGCAAATTTTCTTTAAAACATTGCCTAAGGGTATGTGTGTTCACCAGAGAAAGAGACAGACAGAGATGTAAAGCACCCCCCCCCAGCGGGGCGTAGTCATGCCGCAGTCCCTACTCCTCCATTTTTTAAGATTTTTAAAATTTTAACTTTATTTATTTATTCATCTATTTATTTATTTTAATTTGACCAGAGAAGGACAGTGTGTGTGTGTGTGTGTGTGTATGTGTGTGTGAAAGCAAGTCACCAGGTCTGGGACTCGAACCATGGCTAGCCATGTGGCAGTCCAGCACCTTCAACCACCACACCACCTGCTGGCCCCCTTCCTCCTCCATTTCTGTCGGGATGTGGGGTACGTGTGCACATGTGCCCAGCATTTTTTCCAAGCTGCCAGAGCCAGGATTGGAACCGCATGATTGGCCATGGGGCAGTTAACTACCGGGGCCATGGGGCAGCCCCATCCAGGCCATTTCAAGGTGGTACTGAAGGTGCTGGGAGCAGGGGAGGCTATCTGGCAGGAAGGAGCCCGTGGACAGGAGGGCGGCATGGGCAGGTTGGAGATTTAGAAAGAGCAGTGTGGGGGCCGGCAGGTGATGTGGTGGTTAAGGGCGCTGGATTCCCACATGACCAACCATAGCTCAAGTCCCAGACCTGGCAGCTTGCTTTCTCACTTTCCCTTTCTCTCTCTCTGTCTGTCTCTGGTCAAATTTAAAAAAATAACAATAATAACAAATGGAATTAAATAAATAAATCTTAGAAAAGAAAAGAAGAAGAGAAAGAGCAGTTGCTACTTGCCCCTCTCCCTCCCCACATTAGCTACAACCAGTGCAGCTTCTCAGGGACTGGAGAACATTACGTTGAGTTGCTATTTAGCAGCCAAAGACGTCCCATCCATGACAGGGGTCTGCATCAACAGGGCCAGGTGGAAACTCTGACCCTGGTCCCATGGCAGAGGAAAGCCTGCCCAAGGGCGCTAGCACATGCCTCACGCATAGTGGGTCTTCAGCCAGCACGTGCCCCACGCACAGTGGGTCTTCAGCCAGCACGTGCCCCACGCACAGTGGGCCTTCAGCCAGCACGTGCCCCGCGCACAGTGGGCCTTCAGCCAGCACGTGCCCCGCGCACAGTGGGTCTTCAGCCAGCACGTGCCTCGCGCACAGGGGGTTTTCAGTAAGTACCGGATGATGAATGCATGGACGTCAGCCAGGATGGAGTTGGGGAAGAGAAAGAGATGGATTCAGAAACACAAGGGGCGCACAGGCCTGAGGTACGGCGTTGGCTTATTCTTGCAGGGAGCTGTGTGAACACCTGCCTGGCCCCCACACCAGCCTGCTACTGGGCGATGCGCTCATGAACATTCAGGAGGTAAGCGAGGGGCCTCCCAGCCTGGCCTGCTGCCCCCCACCCGAGTCCCGTTTCTGCAGAAGAGCAGAAGGGAAGGCCTTCTGACGTTTTCTCACAGCCCGAGAAGGCCCTGGAGGTCTACGACGAGGCCTATAGAAAGAACCCACACGATGCCTCCCTGGTGAGCAGGATCGGCCAGGCTTACGTGAAGACCCACCAGTACGCCAAAGTGAGCGGGGCCGGGGCGGGGAGGCTGGGGCGGCCACAGGGAGTGGAGGAGGGTGCAGAGCGGGGAGCCTGGACGGGCATGGACAGCCACTTCCACCACAGCCCTGTGCCAGCCAGGGGGCCTTTTCCCCTTGGGCTTCTACTCCTGGAGCGGCACACTGGCATTGCAGTCACTGGGGAGCGTTGTGTCAGGCACCAGAGTGCAGAACCAGACCCAAGGCCACTATTTCCCGTGTGCGTGAAGGCCATTAATTATTACGAAGCCGCCCAGAAGATCAGCGGGCAGGACTTCTTGTGCTGCCACCTGGCCGAACTGCTCCTGAAGTTAAAGAAGTTCAGCAAAGCCGAGAAGGTTCTGAAGCAGGCCTTGGATCATGACTCCGGTGGGTGAGACAGCCTCCGAGCTCACTTCTGGCCTTCGGAGCAGTCACCCTGTCCCTCTCCCTCCCCCCGTTAGCTGGGGTCCTGCCCCTCCAGAACACTAATGCGAGTTTCCATTTAGGAGCCGATGACATCCCCTCCATGACGAATGATGTTAAGTGCTTGCTTTTGCTGGCGAAGGTTTACAAGAGCCATAAAAAAGAAGACGTGATAGAGACTCTAAACAAGGTAATCCACAAGGAGACTTGATCTGGCACTTCCCGGTGGGGGCTGAAGAGGAATGAAAGGGCCGTGAGTCTGGAAGGCCTCAGCCCACTTCACAAGAGAGGGCCCACCAGTTACGCCCCTGACCTCCACCCTCTGCCCATTCCTTGATGCTTCGGTGATGGCTCACCGCAGTGCTCAGAGCTGGGCTAGGAGGCAGGAAGGAAGGCCGTGCTGTTGTCCTCCCGGACGCTGGTGGCAACAATGACGATGACAAAGCCCCCGTGCTTCTGAAAGCTCTCTGCCAGGCCCTGTGCTGCATGTTTGCTTTCTTAACTTCATTCTCACGGTGGTTCGCTGAGATAAGCACTGTGCTTGTCCCATAGAGCAGATTTCTCATCCCACTCGCCTCAGAGAGGTTAAGAAATGTGCCCAGGGCTGGCCCCATGGCACAGCAGTTGGGAGCTGTGCAGAAGGGGATGGATCTGGCTGAATGCAGTTTGAATCCTGGCCTAGTGGCTTGGGAGGCGTGCCAGGTGCATGCGTGTGCTTGCCCAAATTCCCGACAGAGGGAGGGATGGAGGAGGGAGGATTGCAGTCATCATGTCCCACGGAGGGTGCATTCTCTCTCTCTCTCTCTCTGGAAATTGCATGTGCCTTCTTGAAATAGGGGGGAAATAAAGGAAAGAAAGAAAAAAAAAATGTGTCCCAAGTCAAGTACAGTCATTCCTTCATATCCACAGGTGATCGGTTCCTTTTTATTTTTCTCGGACAGATTTTAGCCATAGGGCGCGTGCGCTCGCCAGAAAGTCAGAGAGAGAGACAGAGAGACAGAAAGTGAGAAACAACCCCCGCCACCCCCGGGGGATGGCCACACTGCAGTCACTTCTCCTCCATTCTCCTCTCCTCTCGGGATCTTGGGCACACACACACACACACGCACCCAGCGTGAGTTTTAAGCCACCAGGTCCAGGAGTCAAACCGCGGTCACCTACATGGGAGTCCAGCAACATAGCCATTACGCCAACTGCTGGTCCCTGGTTCCTTTTTTTAAAAAGAATTATTTAATCTAATTTTATTCATTGTCATTATTATTATTATTTTGAAGTTGACCAGAGAGAGACAGAGAGAATAAAAATGAGAAAAGCAAGCTGCCAGGTCCAGGGCTTGAACCGCAGTCAGCCTTATAGGAGTCCAACTGTCCTAATCACCACGCCACTTGCTGGCCCCAGTTGGTTACTTTATTTATTTATTTTTTTGGAGAGGTTTTTGCTGCAGGGCATGTGCACTCACCAGAAAGACAGAGAGAGACAGAGAGACAGAAAGCGAAAAATCACCCCCCAGGGGAAATGGCCACGCCGCAATCCCTTGTACTCCACTCTCCTCTTGGGATCTTGGGCACGCACGCACATGCGCCCGGCATGAGTTTAAGCCACCAGGTCTGGAACTTGAACCACGGTCAACAAGAGTCCAGCGATTTAGCCATTATGCCAACTGCTAGTCCCAATTAGTTCTGTTTTTTAAAAGTTATTCCCAGGGGCCAGCCGATGGCATGTGGTTGAGGCGCTAGACTCCCACATGACCGACTGTGGTTTAAGCCCCGGACCTGGCGTCTTGCTTTCTCTCTCTCTCTTTCTGGTGAGTGCACGTGCCCTATAGCAAATTAAATAATAATAATCATGAATAAAATGAAATCTTTAAAAGAATGTCATCTCCAGATTGCTTTGACACCTAATATAATGTAAATGCTATATAAATATCAATAGCTGTTGTTCGGTATTTTATTTATATTATTTTTACAATCGCATATGTTGTTTTTTTTTATTTCTTTTCTTTCTTTTATAAAATACTTTCCATCTGCGGTTGGTTGAGTCCGTGGATGCGGAATTTGCGGGTACAGAGGCCAACTTGACTCGCGAGTGGTGGAGCTGGGATAGACAGGTCTGGCCTGTCCCCGCCTGCGCTCTTTGTCCCTGACTGGGAGCCCCTGGCCGTGCGCATCACCCCCTCCTTGGCGTGTAGCCTCGCACTTGTTCCGGGGCACCTTCTGTAGTTGCAGGGAGAGCCCATTCTCTGACTGCTTGAGCCGATCTGTTCCCTCGCCTCCCCCCACACCCCGTTCCCATTCCTCTGTGTGACCCCGTGGGGTACCAAGTGCTGCTTTGCCCGCTTCCTGAAGGGTAACCCCAGCGTTGTCATTTCCTCTGGCCCCGAGGTGTGGTGTTCACTCATCTGATCATGTTGGATCGTGGGTGTCTGTGAGGACTGCCTCAAATTCCCAGCGGAGCCACGTAGCCAGAAAACACACCTCCATCAAACACACCTACTGTGTGCTCGGTCTAGCCTGTAGGGCAGCTGAAGCAAGCTAGACCTAGTGCCTCAAGGTGGTGGAACCAGGCAAATGGGTCAGGACCGTGACATGCTTGTTCGAGAGCCTCTGCTCTGCTCCAGCCCGGAGGCAGTGCCAGCCTGCCCCCCCCCGTGTCCTCAGCCAGTGACCTCGCTTGTCCAGAGTGACCCAGATTTGCCGAAGGGCACTCGAGATGCCCTTTCCAACACTGCTGGCGCTCTGAAATAAGAGCTTGGGGCTTGTACACGTCGGCGTGTCAGGCTCCGGGTGTCTGATCCTGGCTTTATTGGCTTCTCGAGGCCTTGAACCTCCAGTCTCGGATACTAAAGCGAGTCCCGTTGGAGCAACCAGAAATGATCCCCTCCCAGAAGCAGCTGGCAGCCTTCATCTGCATCCAGTTTGGAGAGCACTACCTGGAAGAGAAGGAGCACGCCAAGGCGCTGTGCTCTTACAGGGATGCCCTCTCCTACGCGCCCACCGACAACACGGTGAGCAGCCTGCACAGGGACCCTGCTCCCGCCCTCCAGGCCCAGCCCCTTGCTCAGCGCCCTGGCCAGGCCCAGGAGCCAGGCCCTCCTCCGGCTCCCTCTGAGGAGCTGCCAGTGTGCAGGACGGGCAGGCCAGCCCACGGCGGCCCAGGATGAGAGCCGGCTGCAGTCCTCGGAGCAAGGCTCATGCTGGGCAGCCACTGTTGGGGGCGCAGGGGGAAGACACTGCCGAAAGTCATGTCTGTCTACCAGCCATTTTCAGGTCCTCCAGGGGGTGGGGAGATGATGAGGGTGGTGGCCGCTTTGGGCACGAACCCAGGCTGAGCTTCTGAAGGGGCTTAAAGTCATGAGGGGCAAGATGTGGTTCCAGGGGAGGGATCCGTGGCCTAGTTTATGCTAAGAGAATGGAAGAAGGGCTTGGTGACCCGTACACTCACTGTTTACTCTCTACTCTTTGAACAGCTACAAATAGGGCCAGCCCCACGGCCGGATGGTTAAGGGAGCCGGATCCCACATGGCCACATGCTTTGAGTCCTGGCCCCGAAGGCTTAAAAAATCTGCCAGGTGCACGTGAGCCCCAAATCCTGAGAGAGTGGAGAGGTGGAGGAGAAGGGATTGTGGTGCGACCACTGCACACTGGGAGGTGCTTTCTCGCTCTCCCTCTCTCACTTTTTGGCAAGCGTGCGCACCCTCTGGCAAAAATAAGTAAGCAAGGGGCCAGTGGGTGGCTTGGCAGTTGGGGCACTGGGCTCCCATATGACCAACCACAGTTCTAGTCCCGGACTTGGCAGCTTGCTTTCTCACGTCTCTCCTGCACCCCCTGCCCCCTATTTCTCTCTGATGAGTGCACATCCCCTATAGCAAATAGGAAAAAAAAGATTAAATAATAAGTGAACAGGTGCCAGGTACTGCGCTAAGCCCTGAAGATGCAGCGGGGCAGCAGGGGGTGGAGAGGAGAGCACCGGCTACCCTGAGCTATGCCATACCTGCCCGTGTTTGGAGCAGGGCACCACTGCCTGAGGCTGGGCACGGCGGGCAGCCTGAAGGATGAGCACGCGGTTGCCAGGCCCGACCTCAGAGGCTAGCTAGTAAGTGTGGGACCAGCAGATGGCATAATAGCTACATCACTGGACTCCCACATGGTCGACCACGGTTCCAATCCCAGACCCAACGGCTTAAAACTCCCTCCAGGCGCATGTGCCTGCATGTTCAAGATCCCGAGAGGAGAATGGAGGAGAAGGGATTGCAGCGTGGCCATCTGCCCTGGGGGGTGATTTCTCGCTTTCTGTCTCTCTGTCTCTCTCTGTCTTTCTGGCAAGCGGATGCGCCCTATAGCAAAAACCTCTGAAAAAAAAAAAAAAATAACACACCTCACTCCAGGCACGTATGTGCCCAAAATCCCAAGAGAATGGAGGAGAAGGGATTGCAGCGTGGCCATGCCCCCTGGGGAGTGTCTCTCTAGCTCTCGCTTCCCGGCGAGTGCATGTGCCCTATAGCAAAAATCTCCCTAAAATAAAAAAAAAAAAAAAAAAAAAAAAAAAAAGACGCATGGCGTGACCGTAGTGCCGATGGCACGGGATGAGGGCCAAGGGCAGTACCTCCCGGGGTGGAGAGGTCCTTCGAAGGCAGAGCCACTGCAGAGACAGGGTGTGAGGGAAAGGGCCGTCCAGGACCGCCCCAGCCTCCCCGAGGTGGGCGCTGCTCAGTCCCTCTTCTGGTCTGGTCCCAGGTGGTACTGGCACTGGCGAGGCTCGACCTGCTCCTGGGGCACCTGGACTTGTGCGAACAGCACTGCGCCATCCTCCTGCAGACTGAGCAGAACCATGAGACCGCCTCCATGGTAGGCGGCCCCAGGCCCCTTCCCGCTCTGTGACTAGACTGGGGGGTGGGGAGCTGCCTCCTCATGCCATGAGCTGGAAGGCCTGGCTGGCCCACCCCAGGGGCGGGGTGTCGTCTCAGGCAGAGAAGCCCTCCTGGACCCTCTCTGCCTTCCGCTGGGAGGGGTGGGACGGCCGGCAGGGGGCAGCATCAACCTCCCTGGCCAGTCTCAGGGGAAGGGGGGAGACTCCCTCCAGGGAAGCCACACCCGCTGCCCCC
>NW_006198338.1:597896-600364 GCF_000334495.1 Tupaia belangeri chinensis | reverse complement strand
CTCCCTGGCCAGTCTCAGGGGAAGGGGTGAGACTCACTCCAGGGAAGCCACACCCGCTGCCCCCAGCTGCTGGTGAAGGCAAGGTCCCTGGGGCTCCCGGAAGCACGGGCAAACCCCCTCCCCTTCCGCCTCTCTCCTCCCTACCACCCAGACCTCCCAGGGACAGTCCCTGAGCAGAGGCCCTGCGGAGAGGTGTGACCCCCTACCGTTACTGGAGTGGCAGCTGTCAGGCCTGGGTGGAGGGCCGCTCTGTGAGCTGTGGGAGGCCCCACTGGTCACCCCTGGCCTTCTCTTCCCACAGCCGTGCTCGGCCCAGTTCCTTTGGCTCCCTTCCTGGGGTGGTCTTCACCTTCTGGGTGGAGGCCTGAGCTCCTTCCAGGCCATCTCCTCCCGGGGCCTAGGAGGCTGCCTTCAAAGTCCTCCTACCTCCTTACTGCCCCCACTTGACCTCACCCCACGCACCCCTGTGCCCCCCACAAGCTGCCGTCGGGAATTCCCTCTGTGCTTTCTGATAGATCATGGCTGACCTGATGTTTAGAAAACAGAAATACGAAGCGGCCGTCAGTCTCTACCACCGAATCCTGGAGAAGGCGCCGGGTACGTCGGCCCTCGAGGCCCCACCGCAGAGGCTGCCGTCCTGGAGAAGGAGAAGGGCCGGCCCACGCCCCTCCTTCCTGACTGGGCAGAGGAAGCCCCTGCCTCTCTGATTGTTCCCCGGGAGCCAGGAAGCTGATAAAGACCCAGCGGGAACGTGCTGGCCCTTCCCGAGTCCAAGGCGCCAGGCCCTGGTTTTAGGACTTGGCACTGGACCCAGGACAGCCTGTCTGTCCCCAAGTCACAGCCCCTGGGACTCAACACTGTCCCCTTCTGAGGTCACGGCCACACAGATGGGACTGGAAAGTCTCCCCTGGTAGGCAGCTCCATTCCCGTTCACCACAGCCTAAAACCACCCCCTCTTGCTGGGGAAAACCAGCCCTAGGACTCGGCCAGGAGGCCCAGCAGCCCCACAGCAAGGTCTGCCCATGGCCCAGCAGGTCCCAGGGGGTGGGAATGTGTGTCCTGGAGTCAGGCTTCCTGGGTCTGAACCCTGGTCTACACTTAGCAGCTGTGTAACCTTTGCAACTGCGGTGTTATACCTTGGAGTTCTTTTTTATTTTTTTGAGAAGTTTTTGCTACAGGGCGTGTGTGCTCGCCAGAAAGAGAGACAGAAAGCGAGAAATCACCCCCAGGGAGATGGCCACACTCCAATCCCTTCTCCATTCTCCTCTCGGGAACTTGGGCATGCACGCACGCGCACCCGGTGTGAGTATACGCCACCGGGTCCAGGACTCGAACCGCGGTTGACTACATGGGAGTCCAGCCACATAGGCTAACTGCTGGTCCCTTGGAGTTCTTATCTGTAAAACAAGCACGATAAGAGTAACCACCTCTCCTGCAGTTAATTCATATGCAGATAAAACAATTGGCGTCAGGTGACCTACAAATGCCAGCTCCCTGTGAGCTGGCATGGTTACTAGTTTGAAGCATTGCTGTATTCAGCACTGGAAGGGGTGAGCTGCTGGACTGTCCCTGCTCAGCCCGGATGGACAGTGTCTCCTGGCTCACTCCAGGGGCCCAGCACCCCATTCCCCTCCCTGCCAGGCATGGCACTCCCACCTGCCACAGCTGTGGGCTCTTGTAGCCTGGAGATTTCTGTTCTCTTGTTACAGACAACTTCGCGGTTTTGGATAAATTAATTGATCTGCTACGAAGAAGTGGCAGACTCGAAGACGCCCCTGCCTTCTTTGAACTGGCCAAGAAGACGTCCAGCCGGGTGCCTTTGGAGCCAGGGTTCAACTACTGCAGAGGCCTCTACTGCTGGTGAGTGGCGCGTGGGTGTGTCGAGCGGCAGGCGTGCAGGGGAGGCCCTCCCTGGAAGGTTGGCCAGACTCTTGCTCAGCACAGGGGAGTGGAAATCTAGCCTCTGGCATGGCGAGCTGCGGACCTCGGCCATCCAGCCCCTGCTCTGTGCAGACTCAGAGTGGGCCCGTGTGTCCCCACACGCCCGGGGTCTCCGCTCCCCTTGCTGACTGGGTTTTTCCTCCGTAACAGGCACACGGGACAGCCCAACGAAGCCCTGACGTTCCTAAACAAGGCACGCAAGGACAGCACGTGGGGCCAGAGCGCCACCTCCCACATGGTGCAGATCTGCCTGAACCCAGACAACGAGGTCCTGGGAGGAGGCGCTTTTGAGAGCCTGGTGGCCGAGGGCAAGTAAGGGCCTGCAGGGGCAGAGGCCAGCTGCCGGGGCAGGCTGGGGAGGCCGAGACTGCTGAGGGCCATGCCTGGGGGCGGGCAGCCCGTGTTTAACACCCCCGCAGCTTCTCCAGCAGGAAGGAGTTGGAGCAGCATGGCGTGCGCACAGCGGAGAAGCTGCTGCGGGACTTCTACCCGCATTCGGCCTCTGGCCAGACGCCGGCGCGCCCCCC
>NW_006198338.1:590812-594249 GCF_000334495.1 Tupaia belangeri chinensis | reverse complement strand
TGGAGAAGGAGCAGGGCCTGCCCACGCCCCTCCTTCCTGACTGGGCAGAGGAAGCCCCTGCCTCTCTGATTGTTCCCCGGGAGCCAGGAAGCTGATAAAGACCCAGCGGGAACGTGCTGGCCCTTCCCGAGTCCAAGGCGCCAGGCCCTGGTTTTAGGACTTGGCACTGGACCCAGGACAGCCTGTCTGTCCCCAAGTCACAGCCCCTGGGACTCAACACTGTCCCCTTCTGAGGTCACGGCCACACAGATGGGACTGGAAAGTCTCCCCTGGTAGGCAGCTCCATTCCCGTTCACCACAGCCTAAAACCACCCCCTCTTGCTGGGGAAAACCAGCCCTAGGACTCGGCCAGGAGGCCCAGCAGCCCCACAGCAAGGTCTGCCCATGGCCCAGCAGGTCCCAGGGGGTGGGAATGTGTGTCCTGGAGTCAGGCTTCCTGGGTCTGAACCCTGGTCTACACTTAGCAGCTGTGTAACCTTTGCAACTTCGGTGTTATACCTTGGAGTTCTTTTTTATTTTTTTGAGAAGTTTTTGCTACAGGGCGTGTGTGCTCGCCAGAAAGAGAGACAGAAAGCGAGAAATCACCCCCAGGGAGATGGCCACACTCCAATCCCTTCTCCATTCTCCTCTCGGGAACTTGGGCATGCACGCACGCGCACCCGGTGTGAGTATACGCCACCGGGTCCAGGACTCGAACCGCGGTTGACTACATGGGAGTCCAGCCACATAGGCTAACTGCTGGTCCCTTGGAGTTCTTATCTGTAAAACAAGCACGATAAGAGTAACCACCTCTCCTGCAGTTAATTCATATGCAGATAAAACAATTGGCGTCAGGTGACCTACAAATGCCAGCTCCCTGTGAGCTGGCATGGTTACTAGTTTGAAGCATTGCTGTATTCAGCACTGGAAGGGGTGAGCTGCTGGACTGTCCCTGCTCAGCCCGGATGGACAGTGTCTCCTGGCTCACTCCAGGGGCCCAGCACCCCATTCCCCTCCCTGCCAGGCATGGCACTCCCACCTGCCACAGCTGTGGGCTCTTGTAGCCTGGAGATTTCTGTTCTCTTGTTACAGACAACTTCGCGGTTTTGGATAAATTAATTGATCTGCTACGAAGAAGTGGCAGACTCGAAGACGCCCCTGCCTTCTTTGAACTGGCCAAGAAGACGTCCAGCCGGGTGCCTTTGGAGCCAGGGTTCAACTACTGCAGAGGCCTCTACTGCTGGTGAGTGGCGCGTGGGTGTGTCGAGCGGCAGGCGTGCAGGGGAGGCCCTCCCTGGAAGGTTGGCCAGACTCTTGCTCAGCACAGGGGAGTGGAAATCTAGCCTCTGGCATGGCGAGCTGCGGACCTCGGCCATCCAGCCCCTGCTCTGTGCAGACTCAGAGTGGGCCCGTGTGTCCCCACACGCCCGGGGTCTCCGCTCCCCTTGCTGACTGGGTTTTTCCTCCGTAACAGGCACACGGGACAGCCCAACGAAGCCCTGACGTTCCTAAACAAGGCACGCAAGGACAGCACGTGGGGCCAGAGCGCCACCTCCCACATGGTGCAGATCTGCCTGAACCCAGACAACGAGGTCCTGGGAGGAGGCGCTTTTGAGAGCCTGGTGGCCGAGGGCAAGTAAGGGCCTGCAGGGGCAGAGGCCAGCTGCCGGGGCAGGCTGGGGAGGCCGAGACTGCTGAGGGCCATGCCTGGGGGCGGGCAGCCCGTGTTTAACACCCCCGCAGCTTCTCCAGCAGGAAGGAGTTGGAGCAGCATGGCGTGCGCACAGCGGAGAAGCTGCTGCGGGACTTCTACCCGCATTCGGCCTCTGGCCAGACGCAGCTGCGCCTGCTGCAGAGCCTCTGCCTGCTGGCCACCAGGGAGAAGACGAACGTGGAGGCGGCCCTGGGCACCTTCATCGAGATGGCACAGGCCGAGGTGCACCTGCTGGCGGAGACCGTGGGCAGCGGGGGTGGAGGCCGATGGCCAAGCCACCGACGCCCCCTTCCCGGCCTGTGTGCAGAAGGACAGTGTCCCTGCTCTGCTGGCCATGGCTCAGGCCTACATGCTCCTGAAGCAGACTCCCAAGGCGCGGACACAGCTCAAGCGCCTGGCCAAGGCCCCCTGGGTGCTGGCCGACGCCGAGGACCTGGAGAGGAGCTGGCTCCTGCTGGCCGACATCTACTGCCAGGGCGGCAAGTTCGACCTGGCCACGGAGCTGCTGCGGCGTTGCACGCAGTACAACAAGGCGAGGGGGCACAGGGACAGCTGGAGGCCCTGGGGGAGGGCAGGTGGCTCCGGGCGCGCCAGAGTGTGCAGGCTTCCGGGCAGCGCGGCGCGGAATAGGAACCAGACTGAAAGAGGAAGGCCGGGAGGGGCGCGTGGGCAACAGACCAGGCTAGCAGTCGGGAACAGGGCCGTGGGGCATGCAAGAGGCACAGGAGGTCACGGGTGCGGCCATGCCAGGAGTGGGTAACACACCGCTGCAGACAGAGGAGGGAGAGTGTCATGGTGCCCAGGGCTCTGGGCAGGAGCAGGGTTCGGGGGTCTGATTGCCCCATGGACAGGAGTAGGGGGAGAGGGGTGTCAGCCTTAAGATGAGGGGGTCCCAGTTCACCCTTCACAAAGACGTGGGGAGGGTCCCTTTGCAGTTGGGTTAATGCGGCTCACCACCGTCCCTTGCCACCTGCTGGTCCCACCCCTGCTGGCCCCCGGGGACTGGTTTTGGCCTCCTCCCGCAGAGGCTCTGACAGGCTTTCCCCGCAGTCCTGCTGCAAGGCCTACGAGTACATGGGCTTGATTATGGAGAAGGAGCAGTCCTACAAGGATGCGGCCTCCAACTACGAGCTGGCCTGGAAGCACAGTCACCACGCCAGCCCCTCCATCGGTGAGGCAGCCGGCCCAGGCACACGTGGGTGGGCGAGGGCAGAGGGGCGGGACGGCCCCCCACCCCTACCCCAAAGCTCTAGGCCCGCACCCTGGCTCTCGTGGGAACAGGGACATTCTCAGGTCCTGGAGTGCCTCCACCTCTATTCTCTCTGGCCCCGGACAGGCTTCAAACTCGCGTTTAACTACTTGAAGGACAAGAAATTTGTGGAGGCCATCGAAGTCTGCCACAACGTAAGCGACCATGTGGACAGGGAGGGCCAGGCGTGGCGCCGGGGACGCGCACCCGCTGCCTCACGCTACAGCCCTCTCTCTGTTCCAGGTTCTCAGGGAGCACCCCAACTACCCCAAGATCAGAGAGGAGATTCTGGAAAAGGCCCAAGGGTCCTTGAGGCCCTAGCTGCGGTGGAAGGTGGCCGGGCCTGCAGCAGCCATCGACCTACACAGAGTTTTGTAGCGGGAGGGAAGTGGGTCAGAGAAGGGATTCCAAACACGACGTCCTCTTCCTACCTCTCACACCACCTGCGCCTTATTTTGAATGATGCCTCCCCTATCCGAGGGGCTCCCTCCCACC
>NW_006198338.1:575178-590102 GCF_000334495.1 Tupaia belangeri chinensis | reverse complement strand
GAGAAGCAGCTGCTATGCTACCCACCCAGCCTGCCCTGGCGGTAGGCCCAAGATGCCGCGGGCAGTGGGTCTACACGGCCAACTGCAGTCCCCCGAGCTGAGGCCCTGTGTGAGCGGGCTGCAGGTCACAAGGGCCACCGTCCAGCCTTCCCTCACCGCACCACACACACCCCTCACTGTCCGCGCCCCCCTCCCCCCCAGCCCCTAGTCCTCAGCTGGCTTCTCCTGCTCCTTACCAGTCGGGGCAGACCTGATGACCCTTGTCTGGTGCCGAGAAATGCATTTCAAGAAAAAAGTCCCCACTTCAACTTTGGTGAAAGACGTTGGCCAACGAATTCATCCTCCAGAAACCCTTTTAAGGCCCAAGGGACCAAACGTGATGGTCTCTGGGTGGGTGACGTTCATTGCGACTGCGACGGAAGCTTCCAGTAACCCTCATCGTGTCGATCAGGATGGCAGGAGTGGGCCAGTCCGGTCTCGGGGTCAGAAGGCCAAGGGTCATCCATGTGACCTTCCCTAGTCCTTTCCCCTAGAGGCCTCAGTATGCAGCAGGAAATTAGAGCTGGTCCCCCATCAAGGTGTCGTCCTCTACACTCAGTGATATAGAGCAGATATTGAATGTCTATGAATGTAACTCGTCCATCACCTCCCTATCAGAGGAAAATAAATAGCACAGTGAATTCATGAATTTGTGGGGGTTGTTCCCTGGGGAGGGTTTCACTGTTAAGCATACTGATAAAATCGATTTAAAGAAGAGTACTTAGGGGATCAGCAGTTAGCATAATGGCTACGTTGCTGGACTCCCATGTAATCGACCACAGTTCGAGTCCTGGACCTGGTGGTCATGCGTGCCCAAGATCCCAAGAGGAGAATGGAGGAGAAGGGATTGCGGCATGACCATCCCCCCTGGGGGGTGATTTCTCGCTTTCTGTCTCTATGTCTCTCTCTCTCTCTGTCTGGTGAGTGCACGTGCCCTATAGCAAAAACCTCTCCAAAAAAAAAAAAAAAAATAGAAGTTGTCTTCATTTATCTTGAAAAAAAAAAGAAAAAAGAAAAGCCAAGAGTGGACCCCGTGGGCTTGATGTGGAGACAAGACCTCAGGCCAGCCATAAGGATTTCCAGTCAGGAGCCAGAACTGCCAAGGGCTGCCACCCTGGCCCTAGGCTAGTCAGAGTAGACCCTCAGAGCCCTGGGGAGGCCCCGGTTTTGGGTCATGGGTGCTGAAGCAAGCTAGGACAAAAGGGTGTCTGGATACCCATGAAGGGGGGAGACCAGGCAACTGAATGTACCAGGCTCTTCCACCCTGAGAGGCCTTTGGCCTAACTATTCCTGCCTAAGCTAGTTACGGGTCATACTGTCCCATTATAGGCCAGACTCCCAAGCCATGAGTCCTCTAGTGGCCACCAATATGGCCATGGCCATGCATTTCCAGAGGTGAAAGGCCAATACCTAAGGGGTGACAGGACTGGCAAGAAAGCAAGGCTTAACCATAGACGAAAGAGGCAGAAATGGGAAAACCCAGACGCTGCAAATCTTGCATGCATGCACCAAACAGGCTTAAAGGAGAGCAGTGTTATTTGCACAGCATCAGGGACACCCAAGCATTGAGGGGATATAAACTAAGCAGTAGCAGAGCTGGGATTCAAACCCAGCCTTGTGGGCTGATGGCTCTTAGGAGTGAGTCAAAATAATGAGTGAGCCCAGCACAGACCAACAGAGACAGAGAATGAGGGCCAGCAAAGGGGGCCCAAGTCAGGCCCACCTGCCAGCATGACCATTCCTAAGGGGGTGGTCCACCATCCTCCTCGGCTGCCAGTGGGCTCCCCAGGGCAGGGTGCAGCCTGTTCCTATGGCCTGCTGCCAAGATGGGCTGCCAGGGACAGGTCTGACAGGTCTGGCAGGTACAGAAAGATGAGGTTCTGCAGCTCCCTTGCTCAACTCCCGGGGACCACAGCAGCTGGCCCCAGGTCTCCACCAGCCACGTCCCACTGCCCTGCCCTCACTTGGGTGGGAGGGCGCTCCTTCACCTGCCCCATGCAGAGACTTCTGTCTCAGCTGTTGCTCCCCACTACTACCCAACTTCCAAAATGGGTTAATTCAAAAGAACTGCTCTACCTGCACAGCCAGCCTCTCGGCTTCCGGCTTCTGAGCTGACTGGCCTGCCTGGAAGGAGGCCCAGTGGGCTGGGTGCCCCTACTCCCACCTCTCAGAGCAGCATTGGTCTCAGGCCCCATGGGCCTTCCCTCCCCCCAACACCTCCAGAGGATGTGCCCCCAAGCTCCCCATCCCACAGACGTGACCACGCCGTTAAAAATAGAGCTTCTTTATTGGTACCTGTGAGCTCAGGTACAAGGTGTTCCCAAAAGCACGCAGGCTGGCAAGGCCTCCCGGGCAAGGGGCAGGCCCAGAGCCTGAGTTTCTTGGCACAGACAGAGAAAAATGAATAAATTATAGTTCTGCCACTCAGAGACAGCACAGAAATAACGACGCCAAATTCAGTAACAGCAAACATACCGAAGGGCGCACGGGCCCTTGGGGCCACCCCTCGCCTCAGGGCACGGGCTGGTGTGCCAGGCTGGAGTGTGATGCTCAGAGCCCTGAGAACATGGACTGGGGCAGGCTTTGCACCTCCGGCTCTCTGTGGGGAGAGGGGCGATGGGACAGAGGGGAGGAAGCAGAGGGGCTGCCAGGGGCAGAAGGGAGTTTGGTCACAGCTGGTCACCAAGCCCCTCCCTCTGCCCAGTCACTGTCTCTGACCAGCCCCTGCCTGCTTGGTCATCCAACAGCGGGGCTTGAACACATCCCTGGTCTACACTGGCCACAGGTCTACACCAAAGCCCAGGCAGGGCAAAGTGCAGGACCAGAAGGCAAAAAGGACTACCCCTGGCCCCAGCACTGCCCCCCAGCCAGAGGAGAGCAGCCAAAGCCTCCAAATAAATTATGGAAATAAATTAGTCTTCACAGTCCGGAGGATCCAGCGCCCGTGGGCACGGGGCTCAGGTGGCAGGAGAAGCCAGAGGTGGCTGACTTCGGCCTGTCTCACTGTCTTCGGGCTGAGGGACGTCACACGAAGACTGAAAAGCTCCGGGAGAGCTCATTTTCTCCTCTTCCCAGGACGCGATGCGGAGGTGGAGCGCGCTGTGTGGGCAGAGAGGGCCGGGCGGCGGAAAGGGGGAGCCCCTTGCCCAGTCTCTCTCCGGCACAGGAAAGTTTAAAAAAAAATAAATAAATCCAGAGTGTTGCACGAAAACCAGGAGTGTTCTCGGGGCACCTGGGGGGAGCCAGCCAACAGGGACTATTTCATAGAGACCCTGGGAGCCTCCAGTTACAGAAAAAGCAGCGACAAGGCTCTCGGGGCTGGGGAAAGGCCCCTGGGGCCTCACACCGCCACGGGCTCCATCAGAGACATCAGGGCAGCGTCCTCGAACTGACCGTCAACGAAAGGAGCCAGGGCCTCGGTGGCGGGCTCAGAGAAGCCCATGAGGGACTCCAGGAAGCAAGTGGTGGCATCCCCAGGCGGAGAGAGGCCGGGCAAGGGGAAGTGGGGTGCCTCGAGGTGGTCCAGGCTGTCAGACACCCTCTGGGAGGTGTAGTGAGGCCCCAGGCTATAATCTGGCAGAGCCTGAAGCAGCTCAAAGGAGTCGCAGGAAGACAAGCTGAGGTCCACCGAGCTACTCTGGCCGGCGTCCGTACTGGGCAGTACCGAGGAGCCAGGGAGGCTGTCTTCTCTTGACCCTTCAAGGCCACCATTCAGGAAGCAGCTGGCATCCAGGTTGGCGTTTTCATCCAGGATGCCCGATGCGAGGCTCGTGCCAGAATAGCTGTGAGTCCAGCTGGCCAGGCTGCCGGGGTCACCGGTGCCAAAGATGTCAGCCAGATGGAAGCAGCTGAGGTTGTCCAGGTTCCCCACACCCCTCTCCTCCTCTTCCTCCTCCTCCTCCCCGCCGAGCTCGGAGTCACTGAAACTCAGAATCCGTGCCAGGCCGTCATCATCCATGCCAGGCTGGAAGGCAGGGCCGGGCAGGCTCGGGTGGGAGGGGCCATCCAGGGCCTCGCTGGTGCCCGACATGGAGGAAGACGCTGTGGAGGACTCAGTCATGCTGCTGCTGCAGCTGCTGTCACCCAGCTCACTGCTAACGGGGGGCTTGGCCAGTGGGAAAGTGGAGGCCGGGGCCTGCTCGCCAGGGCCGAGTGGGCTGCTCCGGGCAGGGTTCTCCAGCTCCCCGAGGCTCTCAGCTCCCTGCTCCAGCTGCAGGCGGGTGAGTGTGTGGATGAAATGGGTCTGAACTCGGGCCTGGTTGAATTCCACTCGGCCCTGGGGGTTCTCACAGCCCTCTTTGCAGCAGCCGCAGGGGAAGGCCGTGTGGTCCATCTGCAGAGAAGGGAGAGACACACGTGAGGACTCCGTGAAGCCAGACAGAGCCCCCCGCTCGGTTCCCCCCTCCAACCCGGTCCAGCCTCCGCACCTGACACTTGATGCCCGCCAGGCTGCAGCTGCAGGTCTCAGGGTCACAGACCCGATCGCAGCCCCTGCCACAATCCTCCCGGGACCGGCGTAGCGCCTGCAGCTCCCGCTTCTCCTCGCGATCGATCCTTCGAACGCCTGCAGCCCGCAGCAGAGCCCGCCGCTGCCGGGCTGGGTAGGGCTGCAGGAAGTTCACTTCCTCCAACCGGCCGCCTGCCACGGCCACGGTCAAGTCCTCCTCCACGGAAGCATCATCGATGGCGTCCACAGTGAGCGGCGGGCCTGCTTCTGCCTCAGGGACCGGGGCAGCCGAGAGCTGCAGCCGCAAGAGAGGGCAATGTGAGCGGCGTGGACACCAACACAGACCAAGCTCCACCCAGACTTGACACACGCTCCCTGGGGGGCTCGATCATGGGGGACTGCGGGTATGACAGCGAGCAGGACGGCTGAAGATGCGGTCCAGGCCATTCCCAGAGAGAGATCCTACTCGTTCCCCAGGTCACAGACATGCCCGCTGCTGGCCAGATACACAGCCCACGTCGCACGGACTCTCGGTCCCCCTTCCTGGAAGGTCCGATCCAGCACCGTGTCTCCCGCCCCTCACATGCCTCCCTTCCATCCGCAGGGAATCCAGGAAACAGGCTCCACTCCAGCCCATCCCTGGGCCCACGGGCCCTCACACATAGCGAGCCGATCGGCAGCCACCCGACGGCCCTCCCTGAGGCTGGGGCTCCAGGAATGTCCCCAGAACTGGGCACAAAAGGAGGCCCCCTACCTTCCACTGCAGCAGCTCCAGCTTCTCTTCCTTCAAACGCTGGCGCAGCTTCTCGCGCCGTGCCCGCTCTTTCTCCTGCGTAAACTCGGCCAAGGAGAAGTGGCGGTAGGCGCTGTGACGAGGGGCCATGCCCAGAGTACAGCCTCCACGGCTGGGCACGCCGGTGAAGCCCTGGCACCGAGGGAAGTAGTAGACAGTGATGCCACGAAAGGCCACGCGGCCCGGGCGCTCGCGGCGGGCCCGCTTCAGGATGGACAAGGCTGGAAGGGAGGCAGGGCGGGGCAGGGGTTAGTTCTCTGGGAGGCCCAGCGTGAGGGACCTTGGGAGGTCACGCCCAGCTGCATCTCCTCACACCTCTCCCGGCTGGGACAGAGCTGGCAGAAGGGGACACGCCACCCTCGTCAACACTGGCTTGCTGTTATTGACCATCCGAGTGACAGCACCTGTATGATTAATCAGCTCTCCCATCTTTATTAGCTACTTATAGGTCTTTCTGGTGTTTTTGTTTGTAAGAGAGATTTCTGCTATAGGACGATTGTGCTCACCGAGAGACAGAAAGCAAGAAATCGCCCCCTAGTGGGGATAACCACGCTGCAATCCCATCTCCTCCATTCTCCTCTCGGGATCTTGGGCACGCACGTACACGCGTCTGGAGAGTTTCAAGCTACTGGGTCTGGGACTTGAACCACGGATGACTACATGGGAGTCCGGCAACGTAACCATTATGCCATTGGCTAGTCCCCCTTATACAGTTTTATATAGCTTTTTCATGTATGTTTTTTAAGCCACTAGGATCAGGCTCCCTCTAAGCACACACAGTATCTGACCAGTGCACTCTAAGGCCAGCCCTCCTAAGGCTGTTAAAAGCAGAATTGCAGGAGCTCCTTCTATATCATTATTAGAGACAATTATGAGTCTAACCTATCTGCAAAAATAATTTAGTTCTTTTTTATTTTTCATAGTATTTGATCAAATAATTTTTAAGGTTCACATAATCAGAAATAAATCGAGCTTCTGGTGTTTGCAACAGGCTTAGAAAGGTCTTCCCTTTATAAGTTAGTGAGTTTTTATGGCTTGCTATGGGGCATGTGCACTGGCCCGAGAGATGGAGGGGTGGGGAGGAGTGAGAAATCACCCCCTCGGGGGATGGCCATGCAGTAATCCCTTCTCCATTCTCCTCTCAGGATTTTGGGCATGTAGGCACACACGCCCAGTGTGTTTCTCAAGTCACTGGGTTCAGGACTCGAACCATGCAGTCGGTCACATAGGACCTAGTCACTTTAACCACCACACCACCAGCTGACCCATATAAATTGTTTACTGTATAAGAATCACTAAATTAATTATTAGTATATGCAACCCATACATTGGTAAAATATTGTTATTAGGCTCAACCATAAGAAATTACTACAGGGAGCAGCAGTTGGTGTAATGGCTATGTTGCTGGACTCCCATGTAGTCGACTGTAGTTCGAGTCCCGGACCCGGTGGTAAACTCACACCGGATGCATGTGCGTGCGTGCCCAAGATCCCGAGAGGAGAATGGAGGAGAAGGGATTGCGGCGTGGCCATCCCCCCTGGGGGGTGGTTTCTTGCTTTCTGTCTCTGTCTCTGTCTTTCTGGTGAGTGCATGTGCCCTATAGAAAAAACCTCTCTAAAAAAATAAAAAGAAGTTACTACAAAATGCTCAGATACTGAAAAAATTCCATATACTTTAACTTAAGATATTAATTTTGTACCTTACCAATTACCTGAGGAAATTTCTAAAAGGTTTTCTGCTAGTACTGTTGGAGTCTTTGTGCTAAAAAATCGCACTCTTTCATGTATAATGCGAGACATGTATATACAGTACATAAAAGAGAAACAGCTCGGGGCCAGCAGATGGTGTATCAGTTACGGCACTGGACTTCCACATGGCCGACCACAGTTCAAGTCCCAGACCCAGTGGCTTGAAAATCACACATGTGCGGTGTGTGCCCAAAATGCCAGGAGGAGAATGCAGAAGGGATTTCGGTTTAGCCATCTCCCCAGGGGGTGATTTCTCACTTTCCCTCTCACCATCTAATCTCCCCTCCCTATGCTAATGCATGTGCCCTAAGGCAAGAACCTCTTAAAAAAAAGGATAAACAGCTTATCTATGATATTAAAACTTCATGGGTTGAGGTGATTGGAGAAAACATATCTAAAAAGACTCCTTTAGGGTGGGGGGAGTGAATGAAAAATAGGTTGAAAGCACTGCTCCAGGGCCCTCGCTGTCAGTTTGGAAGCAGGAGAGGGAAGGGCTCAACAGGGCCTCTGTTAAGGGAGCATGGGGTGTGGGACTCGGCTCAGTGGTAAGACGGTAGGACACAGGCTGGAGACATGAACCTGGGGGGGACAGGCCAGAGCTGGCAGGCCCCAGGGCCACTCGGAGGGGTTGTATCCCGGACACCTTAACTCCCTCGGCTGGCTGGGCTGTCCCTGGAGAGTGGGTGCCGAGTGACCCTATGCTGTGGGGCGCAACAGCCATGGAGAAACAATCTCAGGGGCTTCCAGGTTTCTTTCAGGAAGGAGAGCGTGGTCGGGTTCCCAGGGGAGAAAGGACTCACGGGTGAAACTCCGGAGGCCACAGCAGTCACGGTCAGGCAGGGGTGTCTGATTCCGGGGGCTGTCCTCATCTGAGTCCCAGGCAGGGGAGTCAGATGAGCTCAAGGAGCAGGAGCGAGAGTGGCAGCAGGAGGAGGAGCTGCACGAGGAGGAGTCCTCATCCAGCTGGTCAAATTTCCTCTTCAGCAGCCCGGTCATGGTGGTGCAGGGGCACTCCGGGGTCTGGGGACAGACAGCCTGGAATGGGAATGAGGAATTTGTAAATGGCAGGCCTGGGGCATTGGCAGGAGCAGGCACTGACGGAGGGCAGGACACAAGCTCTCAGCCATTTGGTCGCTTACCCTGCAAGGTGTCCCAGACTAGCCTCCCTCTTCCGCCCTCTGCCCTCCAGCCAGCCTCATGTGCAGGGCAGGTTCTCCAGGGGCTCCTCTGCACAGGACAGAGAGCCTTCCTACAAACCACTGTGCAAGTCCACACCCTGGCGGTCTCCGACTCCCATGACCTCAGCCAAAGCCTGACCTGGGAAAGCACCAGGCACCTTCCGGCTGTCCCCTACTCCCTACCTACACACATATGCATCCACGCCAGCGGGGGCAGGAGGCAGACAGACCGCCAGATGGACTGACAGACCTCAGCCCAGCCTTGCTCATTCCCCGACAGGAATCCTGGGGGCTGACTCACTGGCTGGGTGATTCACACGGCTCGCATCTGTGTGTGTCTGTGTGTGTGTGTGTGTGTGTGTGTGTGTGTGGGGCCGCTGGCATGCCCAACAGCCTGCAAAGCCCTTGTACAGTGGCCCCGCTTCCTCCTCCTCCTCCCCCAGCACACCCACACAGACACGCCACCTTGCACACACGGGCGGCGCGAGCCCTCGCTCTGGGGCAGGCTGACCAGGGGCGTGTGCACTCCAGGGGACAGGCTGGCTTTGACATTGGCTCCCATTTCCGGAGCACTTTCCTCAGTGCCTCCTCTCCCTGAGACAAGGTAGTTGGGAGGGAGCTTCTCAGACTTTCCCTTAGAAACTCCGGCCCTGCAGAAGAAGTCCCCTCCTCCAGGGGGCCTGATGCAGAAGTCCCCTGCCTCCAGGCCTCGTATGCACTTGGAGAGCTGTCTACGATGTCTCTCCAATGTCCAATTTTTTTTTTTGAGAGGTTTTCACTACAGGGCATGTGCGCTCGCCAGACACAGAGAGACAGAGAGACAGAAAGTGAGATATCACCCCCCCCCAGGGGGGATGGCCACACCGCAATCCCTTCTCCTCCATTCTCCTCTCGGGATCTTGGGCACGCACGCACACGCGCCCGGCGTGAGTTTTAAGCCACCGGGTCTGGGACGTGAACCACGGTCAACTATGTAGGAGTCCAGCGACATAGCCATTATGCTAACTGCTAGTCCCTCCAATGTCCAATTTGACCCTAACACTTAGCCTATGTCTGGCCTCCTATGCCACCAGCTAACCCCATTTGCTTGGATTAGTCTCCCACATGAAAATGACTTTCCTCCTCTAAAAAAGTCTTCTAGTAAAAGTGACCGGCCTGGGAACCAGCAGTTAGCGTAATGGCTATGTCGCTGGACTCCCACGTAGTAGACCGCGGTTCGCGTCCCGGACCCGGTGGCTTAAAACTCACGCCGGGCGCGTGTGCGTGCGTGCCCAAGATCCCGAGAGGAGAATGGAGGAGAAGGGATTGTGGCGTGACCATCCCCCCTGGGGGGTGATTTCTCGCTTTCTGTCTCTATGTCTCTCTCTGGCTAACACACGCGCCCTATAGCGAAAACCTCTCCACAAAAAACAAAAATAAAATAAAAAAATATGACCGGCCTAAGGTGATCGCTCCTATCTGTAGCAACATGACACAGGGCCCCTGGGGACACACCAGTGTCTCCCCTTGGAGCATCCTGGCCCTCAGCAAGAGTGTAACCAGACTCCCCCAGCCAGGCTGGCCTGATCCCAAGGAGGGGGACCTAGGGTTCCTTCCCCTGAATGCTTCCACGAATCACAGCCTCTCCCATGGTTTGGAAGCCCCTGGGGGACTCGATCCGAAGGGCTGGGTACAACTACCTTGTCTCAGTTGCTGGGTCCTATTGCAATCGGGGGTGAGGCCCCCAGGAGTGCAGGAAGAAGGGGAAATGGAGCTGAGGCCCCAGTGCTGGGGAGCCCCTCCCCCACCACTATCACCGGAAATGAGAGAACAGGAAAAACCAACAGAAGCCTATCTTGGTCTCCCCTACTCAGGTGTCTCTTCCAAATGCCCCTCCCCCCCAATGCTCCCCCCAAGTCCTCCCATCTTGGCGGGGTGTGCTGCCAACCGACTCACCAGATAAAGTTCACCCCAGGAACAGCCTCCCCTCGACAGGCAGGAGAGTGTGATGCAAGAAACGGCTCTCCCAGGCCAACTCCCCCCACCCAAGGCCTGGGGGAAGAGGACTCGCAGGTGTTTCCGGGGGCTTCACAGCGAGTAGTTTCTCAGGCTTGGCACCCCCCACCCCCACCCCCAGGGTCAAACCACAAACAAAAACAAGCCAGCTCCCAGCTGACCTGCAGGCTCTCCCCGGAGATGGGGCCTCCCAGTCCAGGCCCAGGCACACAGGCGCACACGCGGAGACCACAGCCGCTCAGACATACAGGACCCAGACGTGGACGACACCCCCCACACATCCTGTCCCTACCCGTCCTGACAAGAGACCCCGTCCTTTCCCACACTCCCCATGCGTCGGCAGGGTGCTCAGTGGCCCCCAACGCCTGAGCCCCGAGACACCCCCAGGACCGAATGCCCACCTGGTATCTCCGCCTGGCTGTCCCCTGGAAACCAAATTCCACAGGCCCCAAATCGAACCCCTTGTCTCCATTCCCCACCCCCCATGCCATCTGTCCCTCTTCCTGTGTTCACTATCTTAGTAACAGAGCTGCCACCCACCCAGTTACTGAAGCCAGAAACCTGTAGTCGTCCTCAACGCCTTCCTCCCTCTCCCTCCGACTACACCCCGGCACCCGGGCTTGGAAGTTCACACGAACCCATCGAACCCACACGAGGTGCGGCACACGACACAGCTAGAAATCTTGGCTGCAGGACCAGACTGGCCTGCGCTTGAACCCTGGCGTGGCTATGAATCGGCTGGGTGATCTTTGGGCCAGTTCCTTAACCTCTCTGTCTCTGGGGATTTGCCTTAGGACCTCGTAGGGTTGAGAGGTTTACAGAAATCAATAGAAATCAAGTTTTCAGGACGGCGGTAATGCACGCTCCAGTGAATGGTTACTCTGAGCTGCAGAAAAGGAAGAAAATAAAAATAAAAATAAAATCGAGCCCTTGGCTACACACAACGCAGATGAATCTGAGGCATCGCGTTGAGCTGAAAGAAGCCAGACACAGAAGGCGTGCAAATGAAGTTCGAGAAAAGGCAAAACCAACGGGTGATAATCCACATCAGAGCAGTGGTTCGGGGGTGGGAAGGAAGGGTAAGCCCTGGAGACAGAGTCATGAGGGAATTTTCTGGAAGGACTAGAAATGTTCTGTGTTGCTCTGGGTGGTAATTATATGGGTGTCTAAAACTACACAAATGCAATGTAGCTGTCTATGTAAGATGCGTTTATTTTAAGCATTTTATGTAGGTCATCATTGATTTAAAGTTTATTGCCCTTGTCATCTGTCCCTACTGCTGCTACCCGTATTCCCTACCTCCGCTCCTGCCCGCTCCTCCCAGCCATTCTACACCTGACAGCCCGGATGATCTCTTTAATCTGCACATCCACCTGCTACGTCCAAGCTTAGAACCGCTCCGCAGCTCCCCTTAGGGAAGTCGGCCCTCGGGATCAAGTCCCCACCGCCTTCCCCACACTCCAGCTGCATGTGCTGTTCCCTAATGGCCATCCCCGCTCACCACCTGGCCCGTGCCAATGGCGCCTCTGGAGCCCCCCATTCCTTCCCTTGACCTGTCTGGGTCCCTGCTATGGACGGCGTATTGATGTCCTACCAAGAAACTCACGTTTAGACCAAGTCCCCGATGCATTTGGAGGAGGGGCGTTGGGATGGTAATTAGGGCACGAATTCTCTTTGTAAGAGCAGACAAGACATGATCTCTTTCCACCACGTGAGGACACAGGGAGAAGGTGTGCATCTCCCAGCCACAAAGGACCTCACCGAGATCCACTTGGCCTTTCTAATCTCCAGAAATGTGAGAAATGTCTGTTGTTGAAGCCACCCAGTCTGCGGTATTTTTGTGACAGCAGTCCAAACTCAGACAGCCCCCACAGCCCTGGCTTTGCCCACAGCAGCCCTAATCTGAGCAGAGGGCAATAGCCTCATTGCTCTTCACCCTCATACCACCCTGAGGGCACCCCTGCCTGGCTGTCACTCTGCCCATGCCTAGGACACAGTCTGGCATGGGGACAGCGCCCGAGTTTGTGGAAGGTAGGCAGCCAGCCCACATTCTCAGGTATCAACAGAGACAACTGGCCAGGGGATCCTCTGCTACTCTCGTCACTTAATTTAAGGAGGGGGCCACATGCCCATCCCCCAGCCTGTGCCAGAGGCTTTGAGCAAGAATGGTGCTTGGGGCCAGCAGGTGGCATGGTGGTTAAGGGCAATGGATTCCCACATGGCCGACTCAGGTTGGAGTCCTGGACCTGACACCTTGCTTTCTCCCTCTCTCTCACTCTGGTCAAATTAAAATAAATAAAGTTAAAATGATTCTTAAGGGAATGGCTATGTTGCTGGATTCCCATGTAGTTGACCACGGTTCGAGTCCCGGACCCAGTGGCTTAAACCCATGCTGGGCACATGTGTGTGCGTGCCCAAGATCCCAAGAAGAGAATGGAGGAGAAGGGATTGCAGCGTGGCCATCCCCCCCGGGGGGTGATTTCTCGCTTTCTATCTCTCTCTCTTTCTGGTGAGTGCATGCGCCCTATAGCAAAACCTCTCCAAAAAAAGAAAGAAAGAAAGAAAGAAAGAACGAAAAAGAACGGTGCTCCAGGAAGAGGGCGGGCTGTGGACAGGGAGGGAAGCTCAGGCTGCAGGCAGATGCCAAGGTGCGCCTCTCCGGAGGCTCCCTGCTCCCCGAGGGTGAACAGATGGAGAGAGATGTCAAGGAAGCAGGCTGCAGCCAGATGCCAAGCAGTGCCCCAGGCATGGCCGCAAAAGGGGAACTTAAGGTGAGAGGTTACAACCTCTGGGGCTGCAGGCGGAACAGAGGCCCGGGAGCGACAGCCGTCATGCTGCACGTTCCGGGAAGGACCCTCCGGGATCGGTGGGCCTGGATAAAACAGAAAAGGATCTCCTGCCCGGCACTCTTTGGGGGGTGATGGGCCTGGGGGAGAGCTCCTGAATCTGGGGTTCTTCTGTCCCACCTGGGACTCCCAGGGCTGAGAGAGGCAGAGGCAGGAGATAGACAAAAAGGCCGAGCCAGAGCCATGGAGGGGCCTGGTCAGAAAGAGGAATGAAAGATAGTGGAAGAGGCCAAGAAAAGTGTCAGACAGTGAGTCAGAGTGCGGGGGAGGGGCCGCAGCGGCTCCCCAGGAATCGCGATCTCCACCAAGGCCCAGTCCCCAGGGCGAGCCATGGCCCCCCTCCGAGGGTCCTGGAGGAAGGAAAGGCCATCCCCAGGAGCTGGCGCACACAGGAACACCACACCCCCAGGAGCCCCAGCCAGGCGCAGAATCAAAGACAAGCAGGGCTTCTTCCGGGATCTGAGCCCTGAGACTCGGCAGCCCTCCCCACCACACAGGCAGGAGCTGACAGCCTGGCGGTGTGGGCATGCTAGGCTCATGGGCCACACGGTCCACACTCAGCTGGCACCGTGTGATCCAGGGAAGGAGCTCACCCTCAGCACCAAGCAACCAAGGGCTCTTCCAGGGAGTCGAGGGGGCATCTCTGAAGCCACAAACTCCTCTGCCCACCTCCGCAGTCCCACCAATGCCCGGCCCAAGCTGCTATTAGGCAGGGGGCACCTTTAGCGGCCTCCATCCTCCATCAGGGATCCAAAGAGTCCCCCTAAACACCTGGGGTCACGTGACCTAAGGCCCTCAATAAGTACTTCCTGGGAGAAGTGGAGGACACCTCTGGTCCCCCCAGAACAATCAGCCAGGACAGCCCAGAGGGCTGAAATCCCAGGCAAAGCCCTCCCCCACCTACGCCCCACAAGTAATCTTGGGGGAGGGGACAGTCCCTCCCTTGGGACCTTGGCCTGGCACTGGGTAGGTGCCAAATGTTTTTTGGCTGAAGAGGCATTTGCTCCTGCAGAAGGGAAGCTGCACCTGACCACCGAGGCTCTCATTCATTCATTCACTCTCATTCATTCATTCATTCGTTTGTTCATGCACTCAGCAAGTGGCCATTGAGCCGTCCAGGTGGTGACAGAACTTGGGCACACCAGGAGGACTCACACCACCAATGCAGGGTCAAAGTGGGGGGGAGGGCACAGGGCAGGGTGCGCGCGGATGGAGGGTGAGAGCGTGGGCAGGGGGTCTCCCTGGGGAAGGGACAGGGACACAGCACGGGGACCACTGGAGGACTGAGGGCCAGGGTGGCGGTGGGGGGAAACAGAGGGACAGAGCCAGGCTCACAGGGCAGGCATTAGCCCCAGGCACGGGATGCCACACAGGGCTTAAGGAGGGAGTGACAATACCAGATTTGCATTTTAAAACGATGGCTCAGCACCGGGACTGGGACTGGAGGGGGTGTGACCGGTAGGAGGGTGATGCTAGGGCCAGGTGAGATTGACAGGAGAAGGCAGGGAGAAAGGGTGGGGGTGGGCTTGGGGACTGCAAGCTGGCAGCAGAGGGCAGGGCTGCCGGGATCTGGGGCAGGGGGAGGCGACCAGTTACTCTCCACTGGGACGTGAGACTTCTGAGTGGAGGTGGTGGCTGGGCAGCCGGCAGGACCGACCCTCCGGTGTCAGGAGTGTGGGCTTCGGCTGTGGGTGACTGTGCAGGGGAGCGGGAGTGACTAAGTGAGTGACTGTAGCTGGCTGTGGGGCCCCCGGGGCGGGGAAACTGAGGACGGGGAGGAAGTACGTGCCAGCGAGCGCAGGAGCAGTGCGTGGGAGAGAGCCTACGTGTGCCCGCGGGTGGCCGGGGTAGCTGCGCCCGTGACTCACCGCGGTGGCC
>NW_006198338.1:562410-573746 GCF_000334495.1 Tupaia belangeri chinensis | reverse complement strand
CCACCCGACCACCCACTCCCAAATCCGCAGGAAAGTAAACTCGGACTGGAGATGACCCTGGGCGTGAGGGGCGACGGGGAGAGGGGGGAAAGGAGGTCATCCGTGGGCCTGACCTTCACCTCTGCCCTTGGACCAGAGAAGCTGCCCCTGCAGGAGCCCCGAACCAGGGGTTGCTGGAACCCGCCTCCTTCCCCGCCCCCGCCCCATCGCTCCTTTTAAAAACAAAATCGGGTTTATTGGGGCCAGACCCTAGCCACTTAAAATGGCCCACTGCCCTCTCTGCTCCCTCCAAGGCCTGTCGAGATTGGGGGCCAAGCCTCCCGCACTCTTGTGCTGGGAGAAGTGTGCGTACCAGACAGCCAAGCCCTGGCCCAGGAGCGCACTCACTGGCCCTCTTCCCTACGAAGATCCCATCCTCCCCATCACCTTGAGCCTTCCCACCTTCACACTTTCGCTGCAACCCTCCCTCTCACCTGGAAAGCCCTCGCGCCTTCTCTCTTCTCACCAGAATTCCAACGCTTTTAAAGGGCTCAGCTTGCACTGCCTCCTCCAGGGAGCCTTCTGGGAGCCTGACCCTCCCCCCTCCCAGTCGTGCTCCCGCTGCATTCTGGGCTCTTCTGCCTGTCCTAGATGAAGACTTGTCAGCGACTAGCCCAGCCCTCGGGATTCCATCCTGCCCTCCTGCCGCGGGGGATGGGGTGGCCTCCTGTCCTGCCTGGTTGGCATCTGGGGTGGAGAGGATAGGAAGTGCCCCTCTGCGGCCACAGGTGTGTACTAGAAAGAGCCAGGCAGGGGTCTGTCTGCCCTTTACTGGACCAGGGCAGGAAAGCAGGCTGGGGGTCTGCAGCCCCTGTCCTGCTGCAGGTCGAGTATGTCCCTGGAGTAATACTGGGCACTGGGCAGCAGGAGACTAACTCCCAGGCCTCCCAGTGCCCTCAGTGACGTCTTAGTTCCCTGGGACCTACCAAGCCAGCCTAACCTGACCCTTGCCCACCTTCGCAGTCTCCCCACTCTTCCTCTCTCCTCCATGCGAATGTCTTTAGTGTAGGTGTATGTCTTCTTGTCTGTTCATCTGCTTTTAACCTCAGTCCTGCTGTTTCTCCGAGTTTTTAACTGAAACCCGAGTTCCTCTTCTGTTCTGGTCTTACCTTGACACTCCTACCCTGCACCCCGAGTAACTGCACCCCAGGCATTTCAGAGTGGTGCCATTCTTGGGGTGTCCTGGCTCAGACTTCCAAGGACACCCACTGCAGCCTGCACCTGTCTTAAGCCGGTTCAGTTGTGTGGTTTCCGTGTGTGTGTGTGTATGGGGGGGAGCCCTGCGAGGGCCAGGGCAGCTCACTGAATAAATGAAGTGGACCAGGACAGGGCAGGGTCGAGGTGGTGGCCCAGAGATCCTCTACGTAGCTGGGGTGCTGCCGAAACTGCTCATGAAGGAGTTTGAAGGCTCCAGAGCTGGCTGTTAGTGGGGAGAGGTGACTCAGCTCTGGGGGCTGTACAGGCCACTCCCAGGCTACTCCTCACTCCCACTCTCACCACCACCCCCGGACACTCAGGACGTTTCCAGTGGCTGCCAGTTACACACTTTGCTTGTCCGAAAGAATCCTTCTCACTGCATCCATAAAATCAAGACATAGGGCCAGAGAACTCCACCAGCTTCCATATCCCTCAACTCAGTTTCTGGAAGATGCTCCCAGCTGGTCAGGGTGCTAGGCTGGGTTAGGAGGGTGGGTGAAGGTCTCTCTGTCTCCTCCGGTTTGTATCTTGCTGGTCTGCGTATTTGGAGAAACCACGCAAGACAGAAATCAGGGCCGGGAGTTGGTGCTGCCTGGAGAAGGGGTCTTAGAGCGGGGAGCTATAACCCACGGATGATGAGAGATTGGGGGGCAGGAAGACAGAGATGCGAGGGGAACTATGGGAGACCACGGAGGGTCAAGTAAGTGATGCGATTTCTCCCCGTCCTGGGAGGGGCTCGCCAGATGTTCCCCAGATGTGGCTCGTGATGGGAAACTTCTTCCTCTGGGATCCCAACTAAGCTCTTCCTGTTGGTGGAAATGACGGGTCTGTTCCAGGGCCAGGAGGGTGGGGTCTGCAGAGTGTCTGCCTGTGTCTATGGCACAGTCTATAGGCAGAAGCACACCCACGCATCCTGGGGGGATTTCTGGATACTTGGGAAAAGCCTACAAGTTTCTCAGACACTCCGCATCTGTGGACCACCCGTTTTTTAGGTTAATCAAAACATATTACAAATCTTGAATCATCTTTTAATTAGTAATGTGCATTCCTATCATCCTTTTTAAGGCTAAAATCAGAGGACTAACGATACCAAATGTGGCGAGATCGATGGTAAACCAGATCTGTTGCACATTGATGATGGGAGAGGAATGGACACATCCGTTTGGAAAATAGGTTCACAGTATCTACCGAGGCTTAGCACAGGTAAATTCTAGGAAGCAGTAATTCCATTCCTCGGTAGGCACCCAAGAGAAGAAAGGTTCTCATGTCCAGCATGAGACATTATGAGAGTGTTATACCAGTTTTATATAAAATAGCCCCAAACTAGAAACAACCCATATGTCTACTACTCAATGAATGGGAACAAATTGGAATTTGTCGTGCAGTGGAATATTACACACCAATGAAAAAGATGGATTGCTTCATATAACAGTATGATTTTTTTTGGGGGGGGGGAGGTTTTTGCTATAGGGCGCGTGCGCTGGCCAGAAAGACAGACAGAGACAGACAGAAACCAAGAAATCACCCCCCAGGGGGGATGGCCATGCCGCAATCCCTTCTCCTCCATTCTCCTCTTGGGATCTTGGCCATGCACACACATGCGCCCGGCGTGAGTTTAAGCCACCAGGTTCGGGACTCGAACTGCAGTCAACTACATGGGAGTCCAGCGACATAGCCATTACGCTAACTGCTGGTACCACAGTATGAATTTTTTTAAAGAGTTTCGCCATAGGGCTTCTGCACTCATTGGAGAGGGATGAGCACACATATCTTCACTTTTCCCATGAGAGGGAAAATAAGAAGTCACCCCCTATAGGGAATGGCCATGCCACAATCTCCTCTCCTCCAGTCTCCACCTCCTGTAATTTGAGTCATGCACACACACACTCACCTAACACACACTCACCCGGCATGATTTCTTAAGCTGCCATATCCAGGACTTGAACTGTAGTCAGACACGTGGGAGTCCAGCACCTTAACCACCATGCCACCTGCTGTCCTCATAGTCTGGATAAGTCCTAAACATATTATATTGGGTGAAAAAAACCTGGCATAAAAGAGAAACAACTATGATTCCATTTATATGAAGCTTAAAACCAGACTAGCTAAGGGAACCAGCAGTTAGCGTAATGGCTATGTCTCTGGACTCCCACGTAGTCGACCGCAGTTGTGTCCCGGACCCAGTGGCTTAAAACTCACACCGGGCGCGTGTGCGTGCCCAAGATCCCGAGAGGAGAATGGAGGAGAAGGGATTGCAGCGTGACCATCCCCCCAGGGGGTGATTTCTCGCTTTCTGTCTCTCTGTCTCTGTCTGTCTGGCGAGCGCACGCGCCCTATAGCAAAAACCTCTCCGAAAAAAGAAAAAAAAAGTCTTTTTTTTAAAAGAATTATTAATTAATTAATTTATTCATTAATTTATTTTAATTTGACCAGAGAGAGACAGAGAGAGAGAGAGAAAGTGAGAAAGCAAGCCACCATGTTCGGACTCCAACTGTGGTCAGCCATTGGGGAGTGACCAGCATCCCAACCACCATGTCACCTGCTGGTCCCTTAAAAAAGGTTTTTAATGGGAACCAGCAGTTAGTGTAATGGCTATGTCGCTGGACTCTCACGTAGTTGACCACGGTTCAAGTCCCAGACCCAGTGGCTTAAAACTCACGCCGGGTGTGTGTGCGTGCGTGCCCAAGATCCCGAGGGGAGAATGGAGGAGAAGGGATTGCGGCATGACCACCCCCCTGGGGGGGGGATTTTTTGCTTTCTGTCTCTATGTCTCTCTCTGTCTGTCTGGCGAGCGCACGCGCCCTATAGCGAAAACCTCTCCAACAACAACAACAACAACAAAAAGTTTTTTAAATTCTATAGTTTTAGCTCTTAGGACTAGGTCTTCGACCTGTGCATGGTTGCATTTTGTATAATCGTGGTCCAACGTCATTCTCCTGCGTTGGAAAGTTTTTGTTGTTTCCTAATCCAGTCAAAGCAGCTGAGTCCCAAACAGAACTTTGACCCTCGTCAGCAGGGACACTATCTTGCTTGGCATCTTATCTGCAGGCCCTCCAGGGTTTTTCTGAAAGAATGAGATGGCTTCTCCTGTCCAGGATGGCCTGGCTTTTGCATTTCGGTCTACACTATCTGCTTGAGACTAATAAACTGCTTACTGAAGCCTAGAGCTGAGAGTAAATGGTGAACCCTGATATTTTATTTTTTAGAGGTTTTTGTCATAAGACATGAGCGCTCATTGGAGAGAGGCAGAGACTGCAAGAGGGAAAGTGAGAAATCACCCCCCACGGAGGACGGCCATGCTGCAATCCCTTCTCCTCCATTCTTCCGAAAGTTTGTACATGCATGCACATGCACGCCCGGCCACTGATCCAGGACTTGAACCCTGGTTGGCCATGTGGGAGTCCTGTGACATTACTACATCTGCTGGCCCCTGACCTTGACGATTCTGACCCACCTTCAATTGTGGAGAGAGAAGGGAGACTCTTTGGTGAGGCTGTCAAGGGGCTGAAGTCCTGACCCCATAGGGGCTCATACGTTCCCTGGACAGCCCCTTCTCGACTATCTCCTCTCTCTCTGGCTCTGGAGAGGCTTGCCTCTTCCCCCACCCCTCTAGGCCCCGATCCCTTCGCTCACCCCAGCTCTCTCAAGGGGCTGAGGCAGCAGTCCTCAAGCTGTGCTTTCTGTTCCTTCAGTCTCAGCATCACCTGAGAACTTTTTCTTTTTTTTTTTTTTGGAGAGCTTTTTGCTACAGGGCACCTGTGCTTGCCAGAAAGACAGAGAGAGACAGAGAGACAGAAAGCGAGACATCACACCCCCCCGCCCCCAGGGGAGTGGCCACACCGCAATCCTTTCTCCTCCATTCTCCTCTCAGGATCTTGGGTACACACGCACACACGCCCGGCATGAGTTTAAGCCACGGGTCCAGGACGTGAACCGCGGTCAACTACATGGGAGTTCAGCGACATAGCCATTACTCTAACTGCTGGTCCCACCTGAGAACTTCTTAGACTTGCAGATTCTAGCATCCTCCCTAGCCCTCCTGACTGAGACACCCTGGGACAGGGCCCAGCAACCAGCGTTAGAACAAGCCTTCGAATGAGTGCGGATACACATCAGATTGTGAGAGCTACCTACCTAACGCATCAGACAGCAAAGATAAGGAGAGAGACCAGGAAAGGGCAATTTTCCAGGGTCCGTGTTTATCTGCCTTGGAAGTCTTTTGAATGTAGATCTGTGGATTAAAATTCTGAGCAGTTGAGCTCTGGGTCAAAGGATTTTGACAGGTCTTGCCAAATCACGCTCTCAAACATTGCGCCAATCCCACTCTCAAGCAACAGTCTGAGGTGTGTTTCTCAACGTTCTCCCCGGCACTGGGTGTTGTCCAGTGTCCTGAGCTCTGCTGATCTGATTGGAGAAACAGAGTCAATTGCTGTTGTTTTGTTTGTTTATAATTTGCTAGAAGACGCATGGCTAGCCAGAGAGAGAGGGAAAGTGAGCAAGTACTCCTCTCTGAGGGATGGCCACACCACAATCCCTTCTCCTCCCTTTCTCCTGTTGGGAGTTTGGGTCTGCACACACTCATGCTTGATGTTTTAACTGGCTGCATCCAGGACTCGACGGCTGCTGTTGGTCACATGCAATCCAGACACCTTAATCACCATGCCACTGGTGGGCCCAATCCGACTGTTTTCCAGCCTGTTTTTTTTTTTTTTTTTTTTCTTTTTTGGAGAGGTTTTTGCTATAGGGCGCATATGCTCTCCAGAAAGTCAGAGAGACAGAAAGCGAGAAATCACCCCCAGAGGGGATGGCCACGCCAAAATCCCTTCTCCTCCATTCTCCTTTTAGGATCTTGGACATGCATGCACACACGCCCCGCGGTGTGAGTTTAAGCCACCGGGTCCGGGACTCGAACCACAGTCAACTACATGGGAGTTCAACGACATAGCCATTACACTACCTGCTGATCCCTCCAATCCGACTGTTTTAATCGGCATTTCCCTGATTATGAGCGAAGCTGAGACCTTTAGAAGTCATTTGTATTTCTCTCTAAACTACTGGCTTTTATTCTTTACTTATTTTGTATTGAGTTCCTTTAGAGCTCTTGGAATAAAAAATGAGTCCCTTTGTCTGTCACACAATAATGCTTATTCCTGGCTTGGCCTTTACCTTCGTTTATAGTACATTTTACCATACAGAAGTTTTAATTAATTAACTAATTAATTATTTAATTTTTGAAGAGGTTTTTGCTATAGGGTGCATACGCTCACCAGAAAGACAGAAAGAGACAGAGAGATAGAAAGTGAGAAATCACCTCCCGGAGGGATGGCCACACCACAATCCCTTTTCCTCCATTCTCCTCTCGGGATCTTGGGCACACACGCACATGCGCCCGGCATGAATTTAAGCCACCGGGTCCAGGACTTGAACTGCGGTCCGCTACATGGGAGTCCAGCGACATAGCCATTACGCTAACTGCTGGTCCCCATGTATTCTTTTCTCTCTGGATCTCTCTCTATATAAACACACACACACACACACACACACACACAGATCTATCTCCTTTATCCATCTGGAATTTATTTTGATTTAGGGAATGTTTTCCCTCAAATAGTTAATTATACTACCATCTCTATCTACTCATTTAAAATGTCACCTGAAATGCAAACTGAATTCTCATGTGTATTGAGTCTATTTTTGACATTTTTTTTCCTCTTAAACAATCAGAAGGAGCATGCAATCTGCAAAGAAAATAAGAAAGCACCCCCTCACCCCCAATGTGGCATTGTCATGCCACGATCTATTTTCCTCCATTTTTCTACCTGGTCAGGATTTGGAGATTTAATCCTTGTTGAAGAACTGTCCATCTATTCATCTGTTTTTTTTTTCAATTTTGGAGAGATTTTCACTGTAGGGCGCGTGCGCTCGCCAGACAGACAGAGAGAGACATAGAGACAGAAAGCGAGAAATCACCCCCCAGGGGGGATGGTCACGCCGCAATCCTTTCTCCTCCATTCTCCTCTCGGGATCTTGGGCACGCACACACACACGCCCGGCGTGAGTTTTAAGCCACCGGGTCCGGGACGTGAACCGCGGTCGACTACGTGGGAGTCCAGTGACATAGCCATTACGCTAACTGCTGGTTCCCTCATATGTTTTAAGCAAAAATGCACACACACAAGCATGCATGCACGGGAGTACTCAGCATGCTTTTCCACCGCCGAGGCGGGTACTTGAACCGCTGCTGACCGATCTGTCTCCTGACACACTGCCTTTAACCACTGCACACAAGGCCAACCCAGTTTCTAATTGTTCTGTTCTGGTCTATTTAGTTGTCTGTTTCATCCTTGAGTAACAATTGTTTTACAAATTATAATTTTTTTTTTTTTGAGAAGTTTTTGGTATAGGGTGCGTAGACAGAGAGACAGAAAGCGAGAAATCACCCCCCGGGGGTTGGCCACGCCGCAACCCCTTCTCCTCCATTCTCCTCTCGGGATCTTGGGCATGCACGCACACTCGCCCGGCATGAGTTTTATGCCACCGGGTCCGGGACACGAATGCCGGTCAACTACATGGGAGTCCAGCAACATAGCCATTACACCAACTGCTGGTCCCCAGATTGCATATCTGATGATAGGCCCATAAAATTATAATGGAGTGAAATTTTCTATCACCTAGTGACATTGTATCTTTCAGTCCTGCAAACTCCTTCATGCTAAAGGCCCTGTATAAGAGGACCAGTTTTTATCTTTTTTTTTTTTAATTTTTATTTTTTTTGCCTTAGAGCTTGTGCTCTTTCCAGAGCGAAAGAGAGACAGACAGACAGCGAGAGGGAGAGGGAGAAATCACACCCCTCCCTGGGGGGATGGCCATGCCGCAATCCCTTCTCCTCCATTCTCCTCCTTGGGCATGCGTGAACATGTGCCTGACATGAATTTCAAGCCACTGAGTTCGGGACTGGAACCATGGTCGGCCATGGGGGAGCCCAGCGACATAAATGCTATACCATCTGCTGACCCTCAACTTTTTAAATCTCTTTTACTGCATCTTTTTTAATGTTTATATACGTTTAGATACACAAACACTTCCCACTTGCTACAGTTGCCTAGATATTCAGTAAGTAGCACGCTGTGTAGGTCCAGCAGGCTACACCGCATAGCCCCAGGTGCGGGAGTCTATGCTATGCAGGTTAAGGAAGTACGCGCTGAAGTTCTGACCATGTTGAAATCACCCAATGAAGCATTTTTCAGGACACATCCCTGCTGTTAAGTGACACCGATGCTCCTTGATTTATGATGGGGTTCCATCTCGATAAACCCACAGTAAGTTTAATATATCCTAAGTCAACAATGCACCTAACCTATCAAATATCATACTTGGCCTTGCCTACCTTAATTGGGCAAAACCCACGGATACAGGCTTATTTACCAATAAAGCATTGGATTTTTCATGTAATTGACTACAATTGAAAGTGAGGGGCCGGCAGGTGGTGTGGTGGTTAAAGGCATTGGATTCTCACATGGCAGACCATGGTTCAAGTCCCGGAGTTGGTGGCTTGCTTTTTCACTTTCTTTTTCTCTCTCTCTCCCTCTGTCTAAATAAGGTAAAAAAAAAAAAAAATGATAATAGCAAATGGAATTAAATAAATAAATCATTTTTTTAAAAAAAGAAAGTGAAAAACAGAATGATTTTCTGCATACTCGAAGTACAGTTTCTCCTGAGTGGGTTATTGCTTTTACATCATGATGAAGTTGAGCTATCGTAAGTCAAACCACAGATGGCTGCTAAGTTAGGGATTGCCTGTATACACGTGCGTGTACGTGTATATGAACCCTGGCGTATCCTATTTACCTTTGTTGATATAACTGATATACTAGCCTTACTTCTGTCACCTTATCCCCTGTTGTGTTTTCTATTTGTATGTTTCCTATATTTTCTGTTTCATTATGCATTTTTCTTGGAGAGGTTTTTCCGCTATAGGGCATGTGCGCTCGCCAGACAGAGAGAGGCATAGAGACAGAAAGTGAGAAATCACCTCCCAGGGGGGATGGTCACGCCGCAATCCCTTCTCCTCCATTCTCCTCTCGGGATCTTGGGCACGCACGCACACACGTCCGGCGTGAGTTTTAAGCCACCGGGTCCAGGACGCGAACCGCGGTCGACTACGTGGGAGTCCAGCAACATAGCCATTACGCTAATTGCTGGTTCCCTCGCTATGCATTTTTTTGTTTTATTTGGTATCTGTGTGTGTGCACATATGTTTTGTATTCTTAGATGGTGATTTAAAGGCTGATCATTTTTTTTAAAGAATTATTTTATTTCACTTTGTTTATTTATTTTTAAGAGTGGGGAAGAGTGAGAGCGAGAGAGAGATAGAGAGAGAGAAAGAGAGAGAGAGAAAGCTGCCCAGTCTGGGACTCGTACTGCAGTCGGCCATGTGGGAGTCTGAGCCCTTAACCACCACGCCACCTGCCGGCCCCAATAATTTGTTTTTAATTGAACTAGTGGTTGCCTTTAAGTTGATTTTTTTTTTCTGCCAAGAGCAGAAAACCTCCAAATGCAGGGAAAAGCTGTATTGTCAAAGGCTAACCTTGTCACCGCAGGTCTGCCTTCAAAATCTTGATGTCTTTTTTTCAACATTAAATCTCTGATAGTCTCACCCCGGGAAGGTTGAGGGTGATCAGGGTGCTGCATGCCGCTCGAGCTAGCTAACTGCCTCAAGTAGCTGTCAGCTAGTCGCCCCAACGAGGCTGCCTCTCATCTTCCTTTAAACCCCCTGTGCATGCCTTCCCTTCAACAGCCAGTGCGCTTGGCTGCATGGTGCCTTTGACTGGCTGTTCGTTTCTCCACACAGTCCCCTGAAAAGACGCAGTCAGAGAGGCCAAGAATCAAAAGCATTGACTCTTTTTGCTATTTGTTTCTATACATGTCTGGATCAGGGGCCAGACTGTTGCCTGACAGCTGGTCTTTGTGAAGACAGTGATGTGTGGGGACATTCAGAAGCAAGTTGTCTTTTCTTCTCCTCCTCCTCCTCCTCCTCCTCTTCTTCTACCTTTTCATCTGTGAATTAACCTGGTTGATCAGTCAGCATACAAAAGGATAAAGGACACGCTCAGAATAGGATCATTTTTCGGAAGGGCTTATTTACAGAGGGACCACCTGCACACACGTGGATGTACAATCACACGGAGGTGGTGTCATGACCTGGGTGAGCCGCAGAGGGACGTTTGCCAGCAACAGGCCTGAGGAGAAAGGGGACAGGGAGGGAGAGGACGGGCCTCACCAGAAGGCGGAAACCGGAGTAGAACAGCTATCTTAGAAGGACCAATGGCTTTCTGCTGAGAGGTGCGTCCAGCCGTGGTGACTCACAGGCTGATTAACGCTCTGACCTCATCCACTTCTTTCTCCATTTCCTGTTGGGGTTCCCCACGGCTGAAGTCCATCGGAAGCTAGAAGCTCGTCTATTTACTCTTGCAAAGAAACTCAGTGACCCATAGAACAAAAAGTCATCAAACACCTCTCCCTCAGGTGGTTTTGAAAGTACATGGAGGGCCGCTCCGTATTCCCCATGCCAGGGGTCACCCATTAGACGTGCTTTCAGGGCTGGCCCCATGGCCTAGTGGTTATGAGAGCCAGGTGCAACATGGCTGAAGGGTTGGAATCCCGGTCCTGGCACACGTGTGTGCAGGCCCCAAATTCCGACAGGATGGAGAAATGAAGAAGGGATTGCAGTATGACCATGCCTTGTGGGGAATGCTTTCTCTATCTCTCTTCTCTCTCTCTCTCTCTCTCTCTCTCTGTCTCTCTCTGCTTCCACACCTCTCTAGCAATCGTACATTTTCCGGCCATTAGAAAGAAAAAGAAACACTTCAACTACCAGTAATAGAAAAGCCAAGGTACTTGGGGTCGGCAGGTGGTATGGTGGTTAAAGGTACTGGACTCCCACATGGTCAACCATGGTTCGAGTCCCAGACCTGGCGGCTTGGTTTCTCACTTTCTGTCTCCCTCTCTCTCTCTCTCGGTCCCTCTCTGACCAAATTAAAATAAATAAATAATAAAGTTAAATAAAATAATTCTTTTTTTTTTTTTTTTTTTAAAGAAAA
>NW_006198338.1:561107-562349 GCF_000334495.1 Tupaia belangeri chinensis | reverse complement strand
CCTGTATGGCAAAAATCAAAAAAAAAAAAAAAAAAGAAATGCAGGACTCATAGGAGTTGAAGAGCTTAGAACTTTAATGAGCTAGTTTAGTGTCAAAAGAAGACTTGGGGCCAGCAGGTGGTGCGGTGGTTAAAGGAACTGGACTCCCACATGGGTTCGAGTCCTGGATGTGGTGGCTTACTTTTTCACTTTCCCTGTCTCTGACTCTATGTGTCTCTTTCTGGTGAGTGTATGAGCCCGATAACAAAGAATAATAATTTATAATAATAATGATAAACATAATTAAATCCTTATTTTTAAAAAAATTTGTTTTAAAACGCTGTGTGCTAGCTCCATAGCCTAGCGATGAATTCCATAGGGCTGACCATGGGATTCAAATTCCAGCCCTGGTGGTTTGAAAAACAGGTCGGGTGCATGTGTGTGGCCCAAACGCTAACAGATGGAGAGACAGAGAAGAAGGGATTGCAGCAGGACCATAGTCTGACTAGGGCGTGCATCCGCCATCTCTCTGTCTTTCTGTGCCTGGCAAACACACATGCTCTTTAGCAGTTATTATTTTTTTCTCCTAGGAGGACTCTTAGCAGACTTCCTATAATATTTCTTTGCCCAAAGTGGGTTTCATGGTCACTTGTAGTGAGACTGGGAAAGTGGAAAATGGGCCATCTGTGATTGATTTAGACCACTTGTCATTAATCGCTGGAGACTTTTGTGCATGGATCAAAATTAGGGGTCTGTTATCAAGAAAGGATGGAGTTGGGACCAGCAGTTAGCATAATGCCTATGTTGCTGGACTCCCACGTAGCCGACCGCAGTTCGCGTCCCGGACCTGGTGGCTTAAAACTCACGCTGGGCGCATGTGCGTGCGTGCCCAAGATCACGAGAGGAGAATGGAGGAGAAGGGATTGTGGCGTGACCATCCCCCCTGGGAGGTGATTTCTCACTTTCTGTCTCTCTGTCTCTCTCTGTCTGTCTGGCAAACACATGCGTCCTATAGCTAAAACCTCTTCCCAAAAAAAGAAAGGATGGAGTGGGGACCGGCAGGTGGCATGGTGGTTAAGGGTGCTGGACTCCCACATGGCCGACCGCAGTTTGAGTCCCAGACCTGGTAGCTTGCTTTCTCACTTTCCTTTTCTTTTTTTTTTCCTTTTTTGGAGAGGTTTTTGCTATAGGGCACGTGTGCTCACCAGAAAGATAGAGAGAGACAGAGAGACAGAAAGCGAGAAGTCACCCCCCAGGGGGGAT
>NW_006198338.1:550678-561089 GCF_000334495.1 Tupaia belangeri chinensis | reverse complement strand
TCCCTTCTCCTCCATTCTCCTCTCGGGATCTTGGGCACGCATGCACACACACGGCGTGAGTTTAAACCACTGGGTCCGGGACTCGAACTGTGGTCGACCACATGGGAGTCCAGCGACATAGCCATTACGCTCACTGCTGGTCCCTCACTTTCCCTTTCTTTCTCTCTCTTTCTATCCCTTTCTGGTAAGATCGAAATAAATAAATAAAGTTAAAATAATTCTTTAAAAAAGAAAGAAAGAAAGGATGGGGGGGAATTCTGCAGGGACAATGAACATGGCTTGCCACAAGTGCTTGTATTCAACAAGAAGGCCGACTGTCCGCGAGCGTTCACATGGGACTCGGCTGCTCTTTCACATTGGGAGCCACTGGTTTGATAAGACAGCCAGAAGTGTTGTTTGATCAAGTCCTTTTTGCCAAGAACGAGCTCTGCGTTTTCTCTGGTCATCCTTTTCCACGGGAGCCCTGTGACTTAATTTACAAGTTACAGCGGGAATGTGTTGGTTTTCATTGTAAGCTGGAAAACCTTAGCAATGCTTCTGTGGTTTTCATCCTTTCCGTCTTTGGTGAGAAAATGTATTGATAGCACACTGAACTTTATTTTACCCACATTCTAGAAGAATCTGACTGGTGTTCTTATTAGTTTATGCGGCCCGGTGTGAAGAGGAGGCGAAGGCTTCAGTGGGCGTCATGCCACTGTTTGGCAACGTTTCATAATAGACAATGACTCAGGGACGAGAGGAAACGCATTACCAGCTAACAGAATCCCATTTTTGGATTTTCGTTCTCATACCGTCTTCCTGGTTCACACTTCTTTCCTGCTATGTGAAAAATCATCGTACGCACTCATCTGCCCTAGTATATAGAATCACAAGTTTTTCAAGGAATTATTTTATGTCACTTTATTATTTATTATTATTATTATTTTCCAATTTGATCAGAGAGAGAGAGAGGGAAAATGAGAAAGAAAACCACCAGGTCCGAGACTTGAACCCTGGTCGGCCATGTGGGAGTCCAACGCACTCAACTACCACACCACCTGCTGGCCCCTATATAATCACATTTATATTGTAGTATTTTTGTAACAAGTTTTAATTCCACTTTTATGTTTTGATGAACCTCTTTTGAACTACAAATCCATCTTGAGAATTTGGGGCCATACTGCCGTGTTTCTCTCTCTCTCTCTCTCTTTTTTTAAGTTTTTTTTTTTTTTTTTCTTTTTTTGGTAGAGGTTTTTGCTATTTTTGCTATAGGGCACGTGCACTCACCGAAAAGACAGAGAGAAACCGAGAGACAGAAAGAGAGAAATCACCCCCCAGGCGGGATGGCCATGCTGAAATCCCTTCTCCTCCATTCTCCTCTCGGGATCTTGGGCATGCATGCACACGTACCCGGTGTGAGTTTAAGCCATCGGGTCGGGGACTCGAACTGCGGTCAACTACGTGGGAGTCCAGCGACATAGCCATTTTTTGAAGTTTTGTCTGAGGGTGTGTGTGTGCCCACCAGAGAGAGACCAGAGTGAAGGAGGAGTTCGAAAGCATCGCCCATGAGGAATAGCCACATCACAATCCCTTTTCCTCCATTTCGCCTTCCTTTTCAGAATTTTGGGCATGCATACATGCCCAGCATGTTTTTTCAAGACTCCAGGTCCAGGACTTGAACCATGTGGTCGGCGTTGTGAAATCCAGCCACCTTAACCACCATACCACCAGCTGGTCTAACACTGCCATGTAATTGTAACAATAAAAGGGAAATACAGCAAATGGAAACAATAACATAAAAACGGTATGACTATGTTTTAGTAAGTTGTGCTACAATTACTCTCATTTTGGGCTGGCTCCACAGCGCAGGGGTAACGCTCCACTTAAAAAGAAATTGGATCTCATGTGATGACCTCACTTGGAATCCCCAGTGGGTCATGCCAGGCACGTGTGCAAATGCCCAAGATCTGGTGGGCTGGAGGGAAGGAGGAAGGGGATCATGGTGTGACCAGACCATGTGGATGGTGCTCATCTCTCTCTGTCTTCTCTCTGTCTCTCTCTCATGTGATCCACACTGTCATAACTTTAAAAAAGAATTTTTTTTCATAAGGCATATGTGCTTGCCAGAAAAAGTTGGGGATCTTGAGGAGTAAGAAAGCACCCCCAGAGGGGCATGATGGAGCTGCGATTCCTTCTCTTCCATTTTTCTTTTGGGATTTTGGACACACACACACACACACACACACACACACACACACACGCTGAGCACGTTTTTCAAGCTGCCGGGTCTGAGACCCAAACCCGGATCTGTGTCTTGGACCCATGGAGTTGGCCATTTGGAAGTTTGAGAATCAGTCACTTTAACCACCCTACCACAGGCTGGCCTCTCTCCTATATTTTTTTTATATAATTTAATAACATTCTTTTTACTAAATATGAGCTGAGCTGAAGTGGCAATGCAATTCTGGTGGAACAGGTGCACACTCCGAGTTCTCGACAATGATCACAAAGGCGCTGGGCTATCTATGGAACTTACTGCTGACCTCACATTTCTCAGATGTGCACGGACAGAGCTGTCTGTGTGGCAGCCCCTGCCCCTGTTCACACTCCGTCGGCACGTGCCGTTCACACGCATGCCGACAGCTTCTTGCTGAGCCCCAGAGACTCAGCCTGCGGAATCTCTGGACACAGGACGGTGCTTCGCTGGCACGCAGGGCAGGCTGGAAGTGCCTCTGAACTCAGTCCTTAACCTGTTCTTTTTTTTTTTTTGAGAGGTTTTTGCTATAGGGCACGTGCGCTCGCCAGATAGAGAGAGACAGAGAGACAGAAAGCGAGAAACTACCCGGGGAGATGGCCACGCCACAATCCCTTCTCCTCCATTCTCCTCTTGGGATCTTGGGCACTCACACACGTGCCCGGCATGAAATTTAAGCCACCGAGTCTGGGACACGAACTGTGGTTGACTACATGGGAGTCCAGTGACATAGCCATTACGCTAACTGCTGGTCCCTGGACCTTAATGAATCTAATTTAGAGTCCTGGCCCTCCAACAGGGAGCTCGTAGGCTAGGAGGAGAGAGAATTACCTTATTCACCTTATTCTTTTTTTTTTTTTTTTTTTGAGAGATTTTCACTATAGGGAGCATGCGCTCTCCAGACAGAGAGAGACATAGAGATAGAAAGCGAGAAATCACCCCTCAGAGGGGATGGTCATGCTGCTATCCCTTCTCCTCCATTCTCCTCTCGGGATCTTGGGCACACACGCACACGTGCCTGGCATGAGTCCTAAGCTGCTGGGCCCAGGCCGCGAACCGCATTCGACTACGTGGGAGTCCAGAGACATAGCCATTACGCTAACTGCTGGTTCCCGAGAATTACCTTATTGAAGCTGCAGTGTACCAAGGGCAATGACAAGAGCTGGGATGCTGTAAACGCATGTTCACAAATTCTTTCATGGTTTTCTTATCAAAGGGAGGACTCTAATTCCCCTCCCCTCAAAAGTGGGCCAGCTTTCGTGTCTTTCTTGTAATACATAAAATATGGAAAAAGTGATAGTGTGTGATTTTCAAGGGTAAGTTAGGAATGGTGACATAGCTTCGACCTAGCTATTTCAAATGACCTTCGCTTTTTTTTGGGGGGGGTGGGAAAATAACTTTATTTCCTGGGGAGCAGGCAGGCGTCCAGGCTCAGAACTTCTAGAACTGCTTCTTGGTGCCGGTGGCCTTGGTGACCTTGAGCACGTTGAAGCACATGGTCTTGCTCAGGGGCTGGCACTCGCCCACTGTGACGATGTCACCAATCTGGACGTCCCTGAAGCAGGGGGACAGGTGCACAGACATATTCTTGTAGCACTTCTCGAAGCGATTGTACTTGCGGATGTAGTGGAGGTAGTCCTGGCAGATGACAGTGGCTCTCTGCATCTTCATCTTGGTCACCACACCAGACAGGATCCGTCCTCGAATGGCCACGTTACCGGTGAAGGGGCATTTCTTGTCGATGTAAGTACCCTTGATGGCCTCTTTGGGAGTCTGGAAGCCCAGACCGATGTTCTTATAATATCTTGGAAGCTTCTCCTTGCCAGCTTCTCCCAGCAGGACCCTCTTCTTGTTTTGGAAGATGGTCGACTGCTTTTGGTAAGCACGTTTAGTCTGAATGTCCACCATCTTCCTGGCTGCCTGAAAAAAAAAGGCTCAAATGACTCTCTTGAAGCCAAGCCACCATATTGTAAGGAAGCTGGGCTACAAGGAGGAGCCACAAATAGGCCATAGGTGTGCTGGTGAATACTGCAGCCAACAGCCAGCATCAATGATCAAAATCAGGAGCGAACATGGTTTCAGATGACTCCAGTCTCCAGCCTTTTGGTCTCTCCAGTTATGGGCTATCTATGCCAAGTTCTGCCCAGATTACGTATTCACGTGCTAAGCCACCAAGTTTTGCTGTTGGTTTGTTCCACAGCATTAAGTGATAGGAACTATACTAAAATGTATCGCGTATGTACGAGGAGCTAAATATCGTGCTAAACCTGTTACAGGATTATTGTCACATTTAATCCTCTTGATAAACCTAGTAGGTACATAGTAGGGGACCTCCATTTAATGGAGGACTGAAGCTCAGAGTAATTGTGGGACTTAACCAAATCACAGAGCAGAATTAGGGTGGAGGGTATGTGGGTAAATGTGTCACAGCTAGTCCCCTGGGAAGTAGGAAGGTAGGAAGAGCCATGACTCGCAGTGTGTTCCAATTCCCATGGTGTAAATTCTCCCAACATGGCTGATTCCAGGCTACGACCATGGAGTGAAATTGGAAAGAGACGCTCGTAATCAGCCCTCCACGGCTCCAGCACACCACCGAGGGGAGCCTGACGATCCCAGGCCCCGTGTGTGGGCTTCCAAAAACAGATGGTTGGAGGAGTTCTGAGATGACGAGGACAGTGTGTGTGGTGCAGGCTTGGTCCAAGGAGTCTCCCATGAAATATAGTCTGAGCTGTAGGAAAGCCGTTCTGGGCTTTTGTTCTCATGTACTGAACTACATGCCAGATACTGTTCTAATTGTTGACCTTTAGCAGCAAATACAGACAAATCTCCTGCATTCATGGAGTTTTCTTTTCTTTTTCTTTCTTTCTTTAAGCGGCTGGAGTATGTGTACACTCACCAGAGATAAGAGAGAGAAGGCACCCTCCTGCACGTGGGGCAGGGTCTTCCCTCAGTCCCTTCCCCTCCATCTCTCCATCCTGTCAGGATTTGGAGCACGCATGCACACAGGCCTGGCATGTTTCTCAAGCTACTGGAAGCCAGGATTGAGCCGCGTCCGGACGTGTTGGATTCTGTTCCCTTAATTACTAGCTTATGGGGCCGGCCCTGGAGTTTCTTTTTTAGCAGGACAGAGGCAGAGAGACTCAAAGGCATTTGGTCTATTGAGAAGTTGGAGTTATTCTGGGAGTGGGTGATGAAGAGGGAAGTAGGGCCTAGACTGATCTTACCATGCCCCAGTCCGGCTCCAAGAAGGAGGTGGGCCAGTGGCTCCATTCTGTCTTCTTGCCCTTCCCTTTCGGGAAATCTCTGTGTTAGAAAAGTCTCAAGTCTATCAGGCTGGGAAGCTCTTTCTCAACTCAAAGAAGCAGCTTTAGGAGAAAGGGGAAAGGCTTTCTTTCTTTCTTTCTTTCTTTCTTTCTTTTTTTTAAAGAACTATTTATTGAATTTTTAAACTTATTCATTCATTTATTTTAATTTGACCAGAGAAAGAGAGAGGGAAGGAAACTGAGAAAGCAAGCCACCAGGTCTGGGATTCAAACCATGACTGGCCATGTGGGAGTGTCCAGCACCTTAACCACCATGCCACCTGCTGGTCCCCGGGAATGGCTTTCTAAATCAACCTCCTGCCACCCACGTTCTTCTGCCCCGCTGTCCACCTGTTGGAGAGAAGCCCTCTGAAGTTGACCTGAAGCTCCTGAGCCATAGGGATGAGAATCAGTGCACAATTCTCAAATAATTAAATAATTTCCACAGATTTGGAGCTGCGTCTTCTTCTTCTTTTTTAAATTTTCTGGAGGGTATGTGTATTCGTCAGAGAGCAAGGAGAAAGAGAAAGTGAGAAAGCACCCCAGTGGGGAATAGTCACGTTGTAATTCCGTACTCCTTCCTCTCTCTCCTCTTTCAGGATTTTGGGCATGCATCCACATGTGCCCAGCGTGATTTTCAAGCTGCTGGGTCCAGGACCTGAATCACGCTGTTGGTCATATGGAATCTGGTCGCCTTAACCTCCATGCCCCATGGCTGGCCCTGGCCCAGTAATTATTCATTGAAAAACAAACTAAAAAACATGGAGTCGGCCTGTGGTGTAGGGGTCAAGGCAGCCAAGGCCAACGTGGCTAACCGTGCAATTTGAATTCCGGCCCTGACAGCTTGAAAAACTCACTGTGCATCTGTGCACATGTGCCCCAGATCCTGACAGAAGGGAGAACTCAAGGAGAAAAGATTATGGCGTGAGCGTGCCCCATGGCAGGGTTGCTTTCTCCCTCTCTCTGGCCGCTGAGAAAACAAACAGTTGGCATAATGGCTATGTCGCTGGACTCCCATGTAGTCGACCGCAGTTTGAGTCCTGGACCCGGTGGCTTAAACTCACACCAGGTGCGTGTGCGTGCGTGCCCAAGATCCCGAGAGGAGAACGGAGGAGAAGGGATTGCGGCATGGCTATCCCCTCTGGGAGGTGATTTCTTGCTTTCTGTCTCTCTGTCTCTCTCTGTCTTTCTGGCGAGCGCACGGGCCCTATAGCAAAAACCTCAAAAAAGAAAAGAAAAGAAAAGAAAAGAAAACAAACGAAACCCAACAAAACCCCACAAGTTCAATTCCAAAGGCTTCTGTCCCCTATGGGAAATAAATAAAACATTTCCAGAAAGAAATACCATGTCCCTGTTTTATACCAAAGAGAATTAAGAGGAATCTCTCTCTCCCGAGATGACATCATGCAAACTTCGTGCAATTTCATCTAAAGAAAAGATTTTTTTTAATAAACATTCTTTATTATTTGTTTCATTTGATTTATTTATGTTTATTTATTTATTTTGACCAGAGGCAAAGAGAAAGCTGCCAGGTCCAGGACTCTAACTGTGGTCAGCCATGTGGGAGGTCAGTGCCTCAATCATTGCAACTTCTGCTGGCCCCAAGAAAGGGTATTTCATATATAAACAAGATGGGGAAAACCTTGAGTGTGACAATGTCATGAAGAAAATACTAAGCTATGAAAAATGAAGCTTTCCTGAAGTCTTGGTCAGAGAAGGGGGCAGGAAACTAATGGGAGGGGGTTACAGTACAGAGCAGGACACAGCTTAAACCCCAATTTGCATGACACTGCTCCTCAAGCCACTGGCTGAGCTGGCTCAGGTGGAGATCCTGCCAGCAATTCACTTCTCAGCTTGTCCCTTCCAGACTCTCTCAGGATTTTCCTCAAATCCCAGGGCTACCCTGAGGCTTTGGTCAAATAAGATCTCTCTTGCCATGAGAGTCTTTAAAAATAAACAAACAAACAAACTGTTTTTTGGTTTTTTTTTTTTTTTTTTGAGATGTTTTTGTTATAGGGCGCGTGCACTTGCCAGAAAGACAGAGACAGACGGAAAGTGAGAAATCATCCCCAGGGGGATGGCCACACCGCAATCCCTTCTCCATTCTCCTCTCGGGATCTTGGGCATGCATGTACACATGCCCTGCGTGAGTTTAAGCTACTGGGTCCAGGACTCAAACTGCGGTCAACTACATGGGAGTCCAGCGACATAGCCATTATGCTAACTGCTGGTCCCTAAACCAAACAGACTTTCACTTTTTCGATATAATTCATAAATGTGGGACCAGCAGATGGCGTAAGGGTTATGTCACTGGACTCCCACATGGTTGACTGCAGCTCAAGACCCACATCCAGTGGCTTTGCTGGGTGTGCGTGCGCGTGCGTGCCCAAAATCCAGAGAGGAGAATGGAGGAGAAGGGATCGCAGCCAGGCCAGCCCCTCTGGGGGATGATTTCCCACTTTCTGTCTCTCTGGTGAGCGCACACGCCCTATTGCAAAAATCTCTCTAAAAACCAAAAATTCAGAAGTGTACTGGGTCAGTCTGTGACCTCGTGTTTAAGGGAGCTGGGTTCCACGTGGCTGACCACAGCTCAAATTCCAGCTCCAGCAGCTTGAAAAACAGGCTGGGTGCCTATGCATGTGTGCTCAAAATCCCGACACCTCGGAGAAAAGGAGGAGAGGGAAGTAGGCTATGACCCCACCCCACTGGGGCATGCTATCTGCCTCACCCTCTCTCTGTGTCTCTCTCTGGTGAGCACACAAGCCCTCTGGCAAAAACAAAACAAAACAAAAAAACAAAAACAACAAAAAACAAAACAAAACAAAACAAAAACCCAACAACAACAACAACAAACCAAAACAAAACATATACATACAATATATCCCAAATGGAATAAAATGAAAAATGATCTCCTTCTTTGTGTTTATCCCTAGGTCTCTCTGCTGGAGACACTATTCATAGTTGTTGTTTGTCACTTTCCAGAAATATTCGGTGCAGAATATTCATACAGCATACACACCTCCTCGTCTTCCCTGACCTGTCTGGAGTGTTTATCCCTCCCCACCTCCCTCTAAGCTACTAGACAACGCTTGCTTCTCTTTGTTCTCCTGTCTCACCGAGGAGGATCCTTCCTGGTTTGATTTTATTAATCTCTAAATTTTGGAGGGCCCCAGGCCCACAACCTCTGTCCCTTTTTGCATCTGTGCTCACTCCCTGCATGACCCCTCCTCCAGCCTCAGACGTGAATTATCTTCACGGCTGGGCCTTGTGTGGGTCTCGTGGCTCCAGACCCTCTCACCTCCCTGCTCCGTGCTGGGGCCTGCCTGACCTGTGTGCACTACGTCAAAGGGGTCCTTTGCCCTCTGGCTTCCCAGGGGGTTCAGAGGAGGGGAGAAGAGTGAGGTCAGGATACATTTTCTCCCTGTAGAGTTGCTAGGGCCTGGCTGCTTGCATTCTTCCACCAAAGGCCTCAGCTCTTGTCAGTTGGCAACCACCAAAGTTTATATCAAAAACAAAACAGAACAAAACAAAACAAAAAAACAACTCAAGTGAGTCAGTCCCACAGCACAGTGGTGAAGCCCTATACTCGGGGAGCTGGAGTCCACATGGCTGACCACAGTTTGAGTCCCAGCACTCTAAAAGTGCTCGGTGCATGTGTGTGCATGCCCCAAATTCCAACAGCACGGACCATTGGAATTTCCACAGGATTGTGTCATGAACCTGCCTCTGGCATGGGGGTGGGTGCCTTTTCCCTTCCTTTTTGTCTCTCTGGCAAGTGCACGTGCCCTCTAGCAAATAAAAAACAAACAGGACCAGCAGATGGTGTAATGGTTACGTTGCTGGATTTCCATGTCGCTGACCGTGGTTCAAGTTTCGGCCCTGGAGGCTTAAATCTCACACCAGGTACATGTGCGGGCATGCCCAAACTCCCGAGAAGAATGCAGGAGAAGGGATTATGGTACGGCCATCCCCCTTTGGAGATTTCTCAGTTTCCACCTCTGTCTCTCTCTGGCAAGTATCTCCCTGGGGGGTTGCTTTTTCTTACTTTCTGTTTCTCCAGCAAGCTCACACACCCTATAGCAAAAATCTCTCTCTAAAAACAAACAAAAACAAACCTGAACTCTTTCCTTGGGTGAAATCACACAAGTTTGGATATTGTCCTGTTCGCTTAGCTCCCTCAGTCCCCAGGTTCCAGGTCTCCCTCTGCTCAGCCCTTCAGAAGGATGGACAATCAAGTCCCGCTGTTAGCAGCCCTCTGGGCCTGCACTGCCCTCCTGCTTTCTCTGTAGTCTGCTTACACTTCTGTGAAGACTCTTTTTATTAACCCCTCCTCTCGCAGCATTTCCAATTCAAATGCGCCAGCTGTTCCTTGCAGGCACCTCTCTGCTACAAATTTTAAGCAGCTCTTGTATTTCTACCACTCCTGAGTCCCCACTCCCCCCCACCCCCCACCCCCCCACCCCCGTGTCAGTAGCTCCATCCCTCAAAATCTTGCTCTTCCCATAGTCTTCCTTATCTAGGGAACAGATAATTCCATACTGATGTTTGCACAACTGCTCCTCTCTCTCTCACACCCACAGCTGGTCTATCAGCAAATGCTATCAGCTCCACCATCAAAATAGACCCAGAAGCGATCCCAGCTGACCCCTCCCTCCACCTGGCCCAGCCACCACTGTCTCTCACACAGGTAACCAGCAACCTTCTCCCTGGGGGCTCTCATTCCACCCTTGCCCCTCGCAGAATGTTACCATGAAGCAGCCAAAAAGATCTTGCCAAACCTAAGTCAGGTCACTTTGCTTCTTTGATTAAGAGCCTCCAATGGCTTCCCACCTGACTTTATCTTTTTTTTTTTTTTTTTTTTTTGTGGGGTTTTTGT
>NW_006198338.1:541450-550647 GCF_000334495.1 Tupaia belangeri chinensis | reverse complement strand
TAGGGTGCAAGTGGTCAGCAGAAAGAGAGAGAGATAAAAAGACAGAAAGTGAGAAATCACCCCCCAGGGTGGATGGCCACGCCGCAATCCCTTCTCCTCCATTCTCCTCTTGGGATGTTGGGCACGCATGCACACGTGCCTGGAGTGAGTTTAAACTACTGGGTCTGGGACTCAAACCTTGGTCCACTACATGGGAGTCCAACGATGTAGTCATTACACCATCTGCTGGTCCCTATAATTATGTTTTTAATTGCCAAAGGGTGTGAGCACTTGCTAGGGGAGAGAGACAGAGAGAGGGAGAAGGAGAAAGCGCACCCAATGGGGTGTGGCCATGCTTTAATCCCTTCTTTATGTTTCCAGCCTATTGTTTCTCAAGCAGCCAGGGCTGGGATTCTAACCATGGAGTCAGCTATAGGAGATCAGGCTGCCTTAACTATTTGGCCATGGGACCAGCCATGGAACCAGTCCTGGGTTTATGCTTTTTAAGTCTCTGGGACAGGGTCTTGAACCACAGTTGACCCTGTGGGATCTGGCTTCCTTATTCACTAGGCTATGGAGCTGACTCCCCGGCCCCCCATGTGACTTTAAAAGCCAATACCCCTACAAGGGCCTATAAGCTCTAACCTGGTCCCTCCAACATTCTGCATTTTCTTCTCCACTCTGCCCTGTTGCTCTCTCTGCTTCAGCCACACGGGCCTCAAGCTGCTCTTCCATGCGAAGCAAAATCCTGCCTTTGCATCGACTGCCCTGTGCCCGGCAGACATGGGAAGTTCTTGCACCTTATTCTGGTCTTTGCTCAAATGTCAACCTGTCTCAGAGGCCTTCCCTGACCACTGGATTTAGGACAGCACAACCCTCATTGCTTTTTTTTCTTTTTTTTTTGGAGAGGTTTTTGCTGTAGGGCGCATGTGCTCACCAGACAGACAGAGAGAGACAGAGAGACAGAAAGTGAGAAATCACCCCCCAGGGGGGATGGCCATGCCGCAATCCCTTCTCCTCCGTTCTCCGCTCGGGATCTTGGGCACGCATGCACACACGCCCGACGTGAGTTTTAAGCCACCAGTCCGGGATGCAAACCGCGGTCGACAACATGGGAGTCCAGCGACATAGCCATTACGCTAACTGCTGGTCCCAACCCTCATTGCTTTCTGCACCCTTACTCTGCCTTATTCTCCTCCATTGCCCTTATCACCTGATTTTTGTTTTTATTCTTTATTTTTTTTTGAGAGGTTTTTTTCTATCGGGCACATGCGCTTGCCAGAAAGACAGAGAGAGACAGACAGACAGAAAGTAAGAAATCACCCCCCGGGGGGATGGCCACACCGCAATCCCTTCTTCTCCATTCTCTTCCCGGGATCTTGGGCACGCACGCACACGTGCCCGGCATGAATTTAAGCCACCGGGTCTGGGACTTAAACCGCAGTCAACTACATGGGAGTCCAGTGACATAGCCATTACGCTAACTGCTGGTCCCAAACCACCTGATTTTTTAATTTCTTTGCCTCCCACCCCATAGGACCACAAAATAGGGCCTTCGACTGGCCATTGCTGAGTCTCTAGTGTCTGCAATGTGCCACACACCTTGCAGGGGCTCGGTATATATTTGTTGGATGAATAGATAACGTAAAGAAAGCCCAGAGAGAGTGCGTGCTCTCAAGGGAGACAGAGGGAAGGAAGTGGAGTGAGAAAGCCCCTCCATAGCAGATAGCCAATCGCTTCTCCTCCATCTCTCCCTCCTTCAAGGATCGTGGGCAGACACGGGCCTATTTCTCAAGCTGCTGGGTCCAGAACTTGAACCATGTGGTTGCCACATGGGTTCTAGCTGCCTCAACCACCAGGCTACCTTCTGGCCCCAAATAGATAACCTTTTTTAAAATGACTATAATGGGGAGCACAGACAGGAGTTGTGGGGATGCTCTTGTTTTTGTTTTTTAAATAATTATTTAATTTAATTTAATTAATTTATTTATTTAAATTTGACCAGAGAAAGACAGAGAGAGTGAAAGTGAGAAAGCAAGCCACCAGGTCCAGGATTTGAACCGTGGTCAACCATGTGGGAGTGTCCAGCACCTTAGCCACCACGCCCTTGGGTTTTGATCACCCAGCACTATATTTTGGACAGTTGGCCAATAAACAGCTGCCTTATATATTTTTAAATTGCCAGCAGGCACATGCGCAGATGCCAGAGAGGGAGAGAGGGTGAGAAAGCATCCCCCATAGGGGTATGATCACATCACCATACCTTCTCCATTGCTCCAACCTCTTGGGTACGCACGCAGGCATACCGTGGCCGGGATTTGAACCCTATCAGCCATGTGGGATCTGGCTCCATCCTCACTAGGCTATGGGCAGCCCTGCCTCACTCTTTTCCACCTCACGCAGGGAGCCCCTCCTTGCTTAACAACCTGCCTGTCCCCTGCCCAGACTTACCACCAGGTCTGCAGCACAAGGGAATCCCCTTTCTCAGTCTGAGTAAGTCCCGGGAATCCCCTTTCTCAGTGTTTCTCTCATTGCAACAGTCTTTTAGGAGTCATTCCACAAGCATTCGCATTTGCACGAGACTACATATTTCATTTATAAGTTGTGCTTTATCATGCACCAGTAGTAGTGTTCAGAATAAGTAGAAATGATGACACTGGATATTTATATTATTGTGTTGTGGCGTGTCTCGCACTTCTCGGGTGTATGAGTTTGTGAGGGCAGACTTACGTTATTGAGTGTGGTGTTGAGTGATAGCTATTGAAAAATACATCCTCTATGGCGTCACAAGACACCACGAGACATCCACCTTTTTTAAAAATTTGTTTTGAAAGGTTTTTGCTATAGGGCGCGTGTGTTCGCCAGAAAGACAGAGAGAGACAGAGAGACAGGAAGCAAGAAATCACCCCCCATGGGGGATGGCCACACCACAATCTCTTCTCCTCCGTTCTCCTCTCAGGATCTTGGGCATGCATGCACATGCATCCGGCATGAGTTTAAGCCACGGGGTCCGGGACTCGAACCGCGGTCGACTACATGGGAGTCTAGCGACATAGCCATTACACCAACTGCTGGTCTGATATTAATTTATTTTTTAAGAATTATTTTATTTAACTTTATTTATTTATTTATTTATTTATTTATTTTAATTTGACCAGAGAAGGGGAGAGAGACAAAAAAAAGAGAGAGGGAAAATGTGAAAGCAAGCTGTCAGGTCTGGGACTCGAACCATGGTCAGCCAAGAGTCCTTAAGCATCAGACCACCTGCTGGACTCCTTTTTTTAAAAAATTTATTTTTTAAAGAATTATTTTATTTAACTTTACTTATTTATTTTAATTTGACCAGAGAGGGACAGAGAGAAAGGACACCCATCTTTGAGGTCCTCGCTTATTGACCAATTCGCTTACCAACCTAGTCATCATCGCAGTCAAGTGAACAGTGCCCATACTCCAGAGTATTGATGTACTCTTGTCTTTTTCTTTCTTTCTCTCTTTCTTTCTTTCTTTCTTTTTTTTTAGGGTTTTTGCCATAGGGTGCATGCAGCCAATAGAGAAAGACAGAGACGGTGAGAGGGAAAGTGAAAGGGAAAATGAAGTTCCCCTCCCCCCATGGCCACACCACAATCCCTTCTCCTCCCCTCTCTCGTGATTTTGGGCAGGCATGCACACGCTCCAGAAATGACTTGCAAGCTGTCTGTCTGGGACTTCCACCGTCCAGGAGTCCAGCAGCTTCCCCACCACACGACCTGCTGGCTCCCTCGTGTTAGAACTACTCCCTTCCAATGAACGAGGGAGGTTCCAGTCGTTGCCATTTCACGCTCTGCTGCCCAAACCGTCTTGTGCATGGATCCCTGGATTGACGACAGTGGAATCAATCCCTAGACGTGCAATCGTCAGAGCAAACGGCTTGCTCATTTGCATTTCTGATCATCCTTGCAAGCCGTTCTCCTAACGGCAGACCCAGGCAGCTCGCTCTCCCTGACAACAGTGGATAAACACTACTGTCGCCCCATCTGCCGCAGCCCGAGTAGTAGCAGCGGGTTTATCTTGGTTACTAGGCTCAGTATCTCTGTGTGCCTTAGCAACGCATTTCTCCACTCCTGCACCGGGGCGCGTCCTTTCCTGGGAAACCTCTCCCGGGGTCAGAACCGCTAAGACTTGGTTGGAGCCGAGCCGGGCCCGCCGAGCTAGCGGGCCTCCCTCCTCCCTGCGAGCACCCGCGCGGCTCCGCTCGTGGAGCGCTCGCTCCTGTGCGCCTTCCTTCCTCCCCCACAAGTATCTGATTCCTGGAACCAGGCTGGGTGACTTCACGCCGGTGACTTCACATCCGGGACGTTCTGGGAATTCTCAGCGGCTCTTTTTCGTAAGAAATCTAACAGCGGGGGCGGAGCTTCTGGGGAAGAGCCCCGCGCGGGTAGCCTCCCCCTGCGCACGAGGGCGCGTGGAGCTGGGGGCTGAGCACCACCCCCTGGGCCCAGAGCCCCGGCGTGGGGGGCCCGGGATGCGAACCTCCGCTCCAGTCACTCCTAATTGAGGGCCAGGGGGCAGGTCCCGAGGGCCCCCCAGGGAAAGTCTCGGCCAGAGGTTTCTTCGAAGTTATTAACAGCGGGACATCAAAGGGCAGTCCTGCCACAGGTGGAAGCGGGAAGCCGACGCAGCAAAGGAGGCTGCGGACGGGGAGGGGTAAACAGAGTGGTTGGGGCCCCACCACAGTCCCCACCCCACTAAGGTCCCGACTCCACCACTGTCCCAAACTCCACCACTGGCCCAAACCCCTGCCGGGCTTTCCGGACTGCAAGGCTGCGCTGCATTAAAGAGGAAAGGACCGGAGGCAGAGAAGGGCATTCCCCACGGCGCTTGCTTCCTGGAAGAGAGGTCAGCTCAGAGCTGAGTCTTTAAGACCAGGCTTTTCAGAAATGGTAGGCTAGGGAACGGGGGAGGGAGACGTTTGGAGGAGACGCACAGAATAAGCCCAGCCCAACCCGCATTAGGACTCTTCCTGGGCCCTGGGCACTTTGGTTTTGGGTTTCTTCTCCAGTAAAAATAAGTAATAGGACCAGCAGATGGCGCAATGCTTACGTCGCTGGCCTCCCACACGGCCGACGGAGGTTCAAATTCCGGCCCTGGAGGCTTGAAATTCACGCGTGCATGCTCAAAACCCCCAGAGGAAAGTGGAGGGGAAGGGATTGCGGTGTGGCCATCTCCTCTGGGGGCCGGGGGTGATTTCTTGCTTTCTCTCTTCCTGTCTCTCTGGCAAGTGTATGCAGCCTATAGCAAAAACCTCTCCAAAAATTTAAAAGAAAAGAAAGAAAAAATTTAAGTATACTTTATCGTTGTGGTGGTATAAAGACAAATATGTTAATGTTATATTGTAAAACATTTTCTTTAATCTAAAAGTGCTCCCCTCCCCCCCCTTTCTGATCTTTAAGGAAATTAAAACATTTTCATGGGCCCTAAAAACGTAGACCCTAGGCACTGTACCTACTGGTGTCATGGGTAAGCTGGCTCTGGGCGATACCAGTCTGGATGGAACATTCAAGGATTTAAGGGCCTAGACGGTATGGTTCTCATAGGGAGGGGAGCGAGAGGGGATGGAGGCCGGGGGCGCTGCAGGAGAAGGGCCTCCACTGGCTTAAGGAGTGTAGATTTCGGGAGTCAGCACTTAGCATAATGGCTATGTCACTGGACTCCCAAGTAGTAGACTGCGGTTCGAGTCCCGGACCCAGTGGCTTAAACTCACACTGGGCACGTGTGCGTGCATGCCCAGGATCCCGAGAGGAGAATGGAGGAGAGGGGATTGTGGTGTGACCATCCTCCTTTGGGGGTGATTTCTCGCTTTCTGTCTCTCTCTCTCTGTCTGTCTGGCGAGTGCACGCACCCTATAGCAAAAAAAAAAAAGAAAAGAAAAAGGAAATCTCTCCAAAAAAAGGAGTGTAGATTTCCATGGGGGTGATGAGGTACAGGGCTGGACTGGGCGGCGAACAGCTTGGGCGTGGCCCTGTGGGTGGGGAGAGCAGAGAGGAGACAGCGATGTGATGGCAGTGAAGATGGAGGGGAGGCAAAAGCAAAGGAGATATTTGGGAAGCCCAGCCAGAAAATGGGGCCCAGTGCTGTGAGGGGCCGGCCGAGAGAGGCCTGGGCTGTCTCTGGTGCGGGTGGATGGTGAAGACAGGAGGAACTGTCTGTGTTCCAGAACTTTGGAAGATAATATGGAAGGCCGTCTTCAAATAGCAAAGCAGGGAGAATCTGTGTAATTTAACAGGCTCGTGGGCTGCTGGGGACCACCTCTACCTACGTGTCTGCAGTTGGTCCTAACTGGCATTCTAACCCCTTGGTTAGTGCTTGAGATGCCTCCCCAACTTCCATTCTCCTTGGGTTGAGTTTCTGAACATGGCCTGGAGGACAATGCCTCTAGGACAAGGTCAGGACCTCCCCTGGGTATTTCCAGAGTTTCGAATGGAAAAAAGTGGACTGGGTTCTGTGTTCTTTTTTTTTTTTAAAAAATGTTTTATTTAACTTCATTTGTTGTTATTGTTATTTTTAATTTGAACAGACACACACAGAGAAAGAGAACGAAACAGAGAGGCACACACACACAGAGAAAGAGAGAGAGAAAGAGATTGAAAGAGCAAGCCAACAGGTCCAGGACTCGAACTGCGATTGGCCATGTGGCAGTCCAGCACCCCTAACCACCATGCCACTTGCCAGCCCTTGGACTGGGTTCTTAACACCCCTTACAGCATACAACTGTCCCAGAATCTCATGCGCATACACATTTCTCAATCCTCTCTATCTGCCCCCTCTAAATAACCCGCAAAATATCACTGTATTTTATTTATTTATTTTTTTGGAGAGGTTTTTGCTATAGAGCGCGTGCGCTTGCTGGAAAGACAGAGACAGAGAGACAGAATGCAAGGAATCACCCCCCAGGGTCAATGGCCATGCCACATCCCTTCTCCTCCATTCTCCTCTCGGGATCTTGGGCATGCACACACACACACCTGGCGTGAGTTTAAGCCACCGGGTCTGGGACTTGAACCGCGGTGGACCACATGGGAGTCCAGCGACATAGCCATTACGCCATCTGCTGGTCCGAAAATATCACTGTATTTGACTCTCACCTTCGGAGGCACACACTGTGCATCCGTCAGAGCTGACTGGGGCGAAGCCAAGGGCTGGGGCAGGAAATTCTTTTAGAGAAGAGCTGCACTTGATGAACCCTTGGAAGAGAAACCTTTATTTATTCACTCTAAAACTGTCTTGAGCACCTACTGTGTGCTTTGGCATTGTTTCAGGCACCGGGGATGCAAGAATAAACAAAGGAGACTTTTTTTCATTGCGAGAGGGCATGCGTGCTTGCCAGAGAAAGAGAGAGAGGGAGCAAGCATCGCTTTAATGGGGTGTGGTCATGCTGCCGTCCCTTTTTTCTCTGTTTCTCCATCCTGTGAAGATTTCGGGCATGCACAGGCACCCAGCATGTTTTTCAAACCACAGGGGCCAGGATCCAGTTTCCTGAACCCCGAGGCTCCAGGGCCAGATGGAGACATGGGGACATATTCATGGAGACGATATTCCCGGGGAGGAAAAGACAGAGTGTGGAGATGGGCACTTTCCAAAGATGGCTGCTTGTTCTAGAATGTTGCTTCTTCCCTATCAAAGTGCAGAGTTTGACACCCCTCCCTTTCAATATGGGTAGACTTCTTCTTGTTTTCATTTGTATTTACTTATTCATTTATTTTAATTTGACCAGAGAGAGAGGGAAGGTGAGAAAGCAAGCTACCAGGTCTGGGACTTGAACCGTGGTTAGCCATGTGGGAATGTCCAGTGCCTTAACCACCGCGCTGCTTGCTGACCCCAATGTGGTTGGACTTCTGACTCACTGGCCACCATCAAGGTGTAGTGGATGGGATTTTTGGTGAACTCTGAGGCCAGGTCATAAAAGGCGGTGCGGCTTCTGCTTTGTTCAGTGGGACACGGCCTTTGCAGCCCTGAGCCCTGGGGTGAGAAGCCCTCCTACCCTGAGCCTGCCATGCTGTGAGGAAGCCAAGGCCGCATGGAAGGGCCATGTGTGTGTGTCCTGGCTGACAGCCCGGCGAGGTCCCAGACATTACCGCATAGACACAAGCTCTTCCCACTGTGTCCTGTCCAAATTCCTGACCAGCGGGATTCATGAGCACCATAAAACGGCTGTTATTTAAACACCAAGTTTGGGGTGGCTTGCCCTGCAGGAAGAGGGTCCACATCACCCACGCACGAGCAAATACATGAGCAAGCTAATTCCCTATCGTTCTAGGGCCTAGGGACAGCATGAGACAGCCTGCACACTTGGAGGAGGGTCTCTTCAGATAGGCCAGGAAAGGTTCTGGAGAGACGTTTGGTCGGAAATCTGAGTCAGAAGGAGCCGGGCCACTGACGATCCGGGAGAGACTTCCAGTGTGACTAGGGGGTGGGGGTGAGGAGGAGACGGGGTGGAGGTGTCAGAGGGCCCAGAAGCCCATTGGTCTGCTCTCACAGGACCCCCAAGTTTCGGTTTTTGACTGAGGGAGAGAGGTAGCCGGTGGAGGGCAGGAAGCAGGGCGATCGTTTTGCAAAAGTCTTGTTAGCAAGACTTTTGGCTTGTGGCTGCCAGGACCGGGCGGGCGGAGGGCGCAGGACCCCTGGGAAACTAGGGCAGAGCCACATGGCCCAGGCAAGGTGGGGAGAAAGGTGGCCGAGGCAGGATGATGACGCTGAGGACGGAGCCTCCTGGACACTTTCCGGACCAGGGGATGACAGAGGAGCCCGGAGGCAGGAGGCGCCCTGCCTGGCAGGCGGGTCCCGGGCGGTGCCTGGCAGGCCAGTCCCGGGCGGGGCGGAGGCCAGGGTGAGACCGGAACCGGCATCTGTCTGCAATCCGGAGGGAGGCTCCGCGCAAAGACCGGCCAGGACGGCGCTTCCTGGCGTCCGGAGTCTGCAGCGCCGAGCCAGGCCCTGGCTGCGCGCCCGCCGGGCGTTTCCCGGCAACGGCCGCCGCCCGAGTGTTCCCAGCCGGGCGGCCCCTTGGTCACCATCGTCACCTTGGTTACCGCCCGCGGGAAGACGCCCGACGGGCTCCGGGGGCGGGGTCAGGCGCAGCGCGCTGGGTCCCCTTCCCGGGGGAGAGGGGCGGAGCCTCGGCCTGGGCGGCAGGTGCAGCGGCAGGTGCGGCTGCAGGTGTGCCGGGACTGGGCGCGGCCTCG
>NW_006198338.1:534021-541414 GCF_000334495.1 Tupaia belangeri chinensis | reverse complement strand
GCCCCCTGGGCTCCCCCCCCCAGCCAATCGGAATGGCGGCTTTCATTCGGGTCGCCTCCTCTACTACCCAGCCAACCCTCCCTTGGCGGACTGGCCTTTTTTTTAAGAAATATTTTTATTTTTTATTTATTCATTTAAATTTGACGAGAGAGAGAGAGAGAGAGAGCAAGCTGCCAGCTCCGGGACTTGAACTGCAGCGGGTGGGAGTCTAGTGCCCTTAACCAACACGCCTCCTGTCGGCCTTTTTGTTTCGTTTTGTTTTAGAATTATTTATTTATTATCATTATTTTTCAGTTTTGACCAGAGAGAGAGCAAGCTGCCAAGTCCAGGACTGGAACCGCGGTGAGCCATGTGGGAGTCCAGCGCCTTTAACCACCACGTCACCTGCTAGTCTCACACCCTTGTTTTTTATTTCCCTCGCTGCAGTGCTCCTCCTCTAAAGTGCTCTTACCTGCGTCTACATTGTCTTCCCTCTTCAACGCAAAGTTCCACCGGGACAGGGATAAATTCTGCCTCCTTCCTCTCTGTAATAAGTTCCCAGAACAGAAGCTGGCATGGGGACCAGTGATGATGTTATGGTTACTTCACTGGATGCCCATGTAGGCGCCTGAGGTTCGAGTCCCGGACCCGGTGGCTTACAACTCACGCAGGACACTTGTGTGTACGTGCCCAAGGTCCAAGAGGAAAATGAAGGAAAAGGAGTTGCACCTTGGCCATTCCCAGGGGGCGGGGTGGGAGGTGATTTCTTGCTTTCTGTTTCTGTTTCTTTGGCAAGTGTCCTCACCTTACAGCAGAAAAGGAGAAAAAGAACAGAAGCTGGCATGAAATAGATGCTCGAAGAATGTCAGGTGAACCTGCACACCTGCCCCACCCTTTCATCCATTCCTGCATCATTTCTTTGGCATGTATGGAATGCCTTCTAGCCACTGGGGATAAACACTGGCGTTTCCAAGATGAACAAGATAGATGAAAAAGGAGATATATTTACAAAGCAATTACAGTGATTGTCGAGATGGGAGCAACTTTGTTGTTGTTTTTTAGTTTTGCTGTAGGAGCACGCCCTCGCAGGAGAGAGAAACACAGAGAGCGAGACTAAGTGAGAAAGCAACCCCAGGGATGAGGGCCACACTGCAGGCCTGTCTTATCCATTCTCCTCGTGGGATTTTGTGCATGCATGCACATGTCCCCAATGTGGTTTTCAAGCAGGTGGGTCCAGGACTCAAACCGTGCAGCTGGCCTCGTGGGACTCAGCTGCCTTACTTCCACGCCCCCTGTTGGCGTGCAGTGACTATCTCTGACTTCCAGTTGCAGCATGTCTTCAGCGTTTACCTATAATTCATGGAATGTTCCCCATCGTAGGTATTAGGGTGTGCATTTACAGCTGAGAATGGTCATGCACTAAGCAGTTGGCCCTGGGGCCAGCTGGTGGCACGGAGATTAAGGTGGCTGGATCCCACATGCTGATTGTACAGGTTGAGTCCTGGACCCAGCAGCCTGAAAAACAAAGCAAAGCAAAACAAAACAAAACAAAACAAAACAAAACAAAACACAAAAACAGCCGGGTGCATGTGTCTGCATGTCCCCAAATCTCAAGACCAAAACAGAGGAGAGGGGGTTGTGACATGGCTGTCTCTCTCTCTCTCTTTTGGGAGAGTATGTGTGCCCTATTGTACAATAATGATAATACTGAACCCAGTAATCTAGTGAGAGCTCATAGTGGGGAGGGAAGCACAGGATGGGACTCAGCGCCAGGAAGCAGCGAAGCATGGGCAGGTAGATTGAGCATCTCAGCAGTCTCGGACAGGAAATGGGCTCCTTCCGGATCAGGGCTCTGCTGCCCTAGGCAAACTACCCTCATTAACTGAGCAACAGTGAGGGGCCGGGGAGGAGCAGGGAGGGCTGGAGGTGGGGTGGGGGCCTGCCTGTTCAACTGGGGCAAACGAGGCAGCGGGTCCTGCAAAGATTCACAGGAGGGCACACCTCATTGCTAAAGTCTGTGGAGAGGAATCCAGAAAAGCCAGGAAGGAAACAGTCCAACCTCTGCGTCTCTGCAGGTGCTGTTCCCTCTGCCCGCGTGCTCCCTCCCTCAGCCCCCCCTCCACTTTCATATAGCTTGTTCTTTGACAATTCAGATTCCAGATGAGATGTGCTTTCCCTCAGGGAGGTCTGCATCGGCCACCTCTTTCAGGCCACCTGTCATTGTCACATAGCCATATATGTATTTTTTTTTTTTTTTTTGGAGAAGTTGTTGCCATAGGGCGCATGTGCTCGCCAGACAGAGAGAGACAGAGACAGAAAGCGAGAAATCACCCCCAGGGGGGATGGCCACACTGCAATCCCTTCTCCTCCATTCTCCTCTTGGGCTCTTGGGCACGCACGCATATGCGGCCGGCGTGAGCTTTAAGTCACTGGGCCTGGGACGCGAACCATGGTGGACTACATGGGAATCCAGCGACATAGCCATTACGCTAACTGCTGATCCCACATAGCCATATTTTAAGACTCAGACCCCAGAGTATGAGCATGACCTTGTCAGGCTCATCTTCCTCCCCAGATCTGATTTTTTGTCGTTTACTTATTTAAATTGCTAGAGGGAGTGTGTGCTTGCCAGACTGAGAGAGAGAGGGAGAGGGAGATAGAGAGGGAGGATGCACCCCTAGTGGTTACACTTCAATCCCTGCTTCATTTCTCTACCCTGTCAGGATGTGGGCGCATATACAGATGCCCTGTGTGTTTTTACTTTACTTTTATTTTATTATTTTATTTTAGAGATTTTTGCTATAGGGCACATGCACTCGCCAGACAGACAGAAAGTGAGAAATCACCCTCCCCCAGGGGGATGGCCTTACCATAGTCTCTTCTCCTCCATTCTCCTCTTGGGATTTTGGGTCTACATGCACATATGTCTGGCATGAGTTTCAAGTTGCTGTGTCCAGGTTCAAGTTGCTGGTTGGCCATGTGGGAGTCCAGTGCCTTAACCACTATGCTACCTGCTGGCCCCACCTTGTATATTTTTCAAGTTGCTGGGGCTGGAATTTGAACTCTGGTCGGCCATTGTGGGATACAGCTTTCTTCACCCCCAGGTCATAGGGACAGCTCTTTCTTGTTTATTTATTAACTGTGTGTCTCTTAAGTCATTTTTTTAAAAGAATTATTTATTTAATCTTATTTGTTATTATTTATTTTTTACTTTGACCAGAGAGGGACAGAGATTGAGAGAGAGAGAGACAGAGACAGAGAGAAAGGGAAAGTGAGAAAGCAAGCCACTGGGTCCGGTACTCGAACCACAGTCAGCTATGTGAGAGTCCAGTGCCTCAACTACCATGCTACCTGCTGATCCTTGTCTCTTCATTCTTAAAAGTCATTTCCCTGAGAGGAGGACTCCATTGGACCTCGTTGCAGGGTCCCCTTGGCCTAGAACAGGCCTGGCCTATGGAAGATGTTCCATGCATTTTGAAAATCAGTGAAAAGGATTCTTTGCCAAATCATTCTGACTTTCTGTGTCCTCCTCTTCCCAGGATGTCCTGCTTGGCACACAGCTCTGGCCTGAACTAGAAGTTGCTCGGCTGTCTGGTCTGGGCACTGACATTTTGCTGGTATAAGGTCCTCCCACCTTCCCAGGCCTGGTCCGTCTGCTCTCCCACTCTTGGGCAGGATTCTAAGCGCCTCCCCCAGTACAATGTTGAAAAGCCCCGAAGACAGCAGGCCAGAGGCAGAGGGGATAGTGTGTGTGTGTGTGTGTGTGTGTGTGGGTCGGGGGGGACAGGGAAGGAAGCAAGAACACAGACACGGGTGGGGATTTTCTCGTTCCCAGCCAACGTGGTGGGGAAAGTGAGGCCTTGCAGAGCCGTCTAGCACTGCTGTTGCTGTGGCTGTTTTCCCCCACCGCGGGCGCACGGACTTTGCAGCAGATGCACACACAGTCAGACAGACGCGGTGTAGAGAATAAAACCTGTGTTTATTCAGACTTTATCCTTCCCATTTGGGGTGCAGAGTGTGGGAGTGAGGGGGGGGGACAGAGGAAGGCAGTACATTTGGTGTCTAAGGACATGACTGATTGCTAACCTTTGGGTGACCTTTGGGTCACCAGGTTGACCAGTTGAATGATGCAGGTCGTAGGTAGATGGTGACAAAGGTGGCCAGGACCACCACGAACCCTCAGACCAATCCTCAAAGAGGTCAGTGCTGTGTCCAGCTGGGGCTGGTCCCACTAGGGATTAAGGAGTAGCCTGGGGAACATTCAGACTTAAGGGTGATGGTGACGAGGGTGAGGGTGGGGGGCACAGCTCCGGCGTGGTGTGCACACATAGGTGTCCCTTGCATGGGCTGACCTGTGTGCGGAGCCTGTGTGTGCATGCATGAATTATGTCCCCTGCAGGCAGCTGGGTGCCTCATCTACCCCTGCCTGCCCTACTCCGCGGGCCTCTCCCCAACCTTTATTCTCCCTTTTACAAGAACTGGGCCCGCTTATGGAACCGATGGACAGAAACAACCCCCCAACAATCCTCAGAAGATACCCTTTCTTCTCGGTCCTTGTTCCCTGAGTGCAGGTGGCAGGCACCCACGTCCATCCCGGGGCCCTCGGTGATGAGTGGGGGGCATGGTGGGAGGCCCGGGGGCTCACGGGGAGTGGCTGCAGGGCACCCATGCTGTCTCGGCTTCAGCCAGGCCACTGCCGAAGCCAGCTGGGCTATGCAAGAACTGCCTTAGCAACGGGGAGGCATGGAGCCCGAGGCGGGGCCCTGGGCTCCTGGACGGCTCTGCCTGCTCGGTGACCGTGGTGGAGGACGTGAGCACTGTGTTCCCGAACTGGTCCATCTCCTCGTACTGCTCCGTCACGGTTCTCGTGGCTCCATAGCACTGGGAATGACTCGGCCCGGCCTGCAGTTCTAGAACAGTCTTCTGCCGTCCCGTGGGCAGGGGGCTGGCTGAGGCAAGGGCAGGCTTGGGCTGCTCAGAGCACTGGGTCACCTCTTTCTTCTCAGCCTTGGCCTGGACACCTTTCTGGTGGGGCAGGGCCTGGCCCATGTCCTGAGCCGTGTGTGTGCTTTTTGCTGAGACTTCGGGGCCTCCCTTAGGGCTGGAAGGCCCGGGAAGTTTCCTTGTAGCTGACCGGATGGAGATGAAGGTTGGGGAGGAGGGAGAATCTCTGCTGGAAGGCAAGACTCGAGGAAGGCCTGACTCTCCCCTGGGTGTGTCCAGACCCCTGGTCGGAGGGGCAGTTGGGGCTGCATGACCTTTGCCCTCTTTGTGACCAGTGACCTTGGCCTGACTCTGCATCTCAGTATGGCCTCCAGCCTCGCCTTGGCCTTTCACCGCAGCTTGATTTCTGACCTCCTGACCTGAGCAACTGCGCCTAGCTCTACTGCTGGTTGTGACACTGACCACGTGGGCACCATGGTCTTTTGGGGGTCCCTGGGAATGACCTCTGGCATTAGCCTCAGGCTGGAGGCTCGACATGGAGCTGAGGGCCTTGTGTACGGCCTCTTCGATGTCCAGCAGCCTGGCCAGGGTCTGTTCCTTCAGCAGGGCGACTTCTGTGCTGACCCGAGTCAGCTCCCCGAAGGCCTGCTCTACCGAGGCCTCAGGCTGGAGGTGGGCAGCAGGAGCCGGGGAGGCAGCCGCTTCCAGCTGGGGCACAGTCTCAAAGAGCCTCCTCAGGGCCCGCACGTCCACACTGCTTGCAGCCTCCTTCTCCAAGGCTTGCACCTGGCTCAGGAGTCCCTGGAGCTCCTGTCGGCTTCCCTGCAGAATCTCGGTGCTCTCAGGGACTCCCTGCTTGGAACCTTCCATGGGCCGCTCTCCTGGGGGACTGGAGGCCTGACGTGGTGAGGTGGAGTCACTGCTGAGATTACCGAGTTTGGGGGACTCAGGGCTCTGGGCATCACTTTCCATAGCCTGATTTTCGATGGGTCTGTGGGCCACGGCGCTGAGACCATGTTGGGGCCCGGGCTGACTCTGTCTACTGGGACATCCAGACAGAGCGACAAGACCCTGGTCTGCAGCAGTGGGAGCGTTGACTGGCTCAGGGCTGGCTGCCTCTGTCCCACCTTGCTGGTGTTTTCCTTGCCGCACTTGCACTTCCAAGGAGGAGCTGGGGGCTGGAGCTGAGGGCTTGGGAAGCCTCCGCGGAGGGTGCATTTGGGCTAGATGTGCAGGTTTGGGAGGCACCTGGGGTTTCTTCCTGGGGAGCATGGCGGGCTCCAGTTTCGGGGTCTTCATCTGCACTCCTCCAGGGGTTCTCGGGCCAGCAGGGCTGCTGTGGGAAGGAAGGGGAGAGTCCTGCAGGGAGGCCTCGTCGTGGCAGGCTCGAGGCGTGAGGTCAGGTCCAGTCACAGCAGCTGAAGGAGCAGGAGGAGGAGGAACAGAGGCATTATGGGAGTGCAGGCTGGCACCTGGAGCTTGGGGCTCCGAAGCCAGAGCATGGTGGGCTAAAGGGGCAGTCTTCAGGGTGGTTTCTGCAGCCTGGAGGCTCCCAGGGCAGCCTTCTGCCATCACCTTCCCTGGAGACCCGCAGGCCTTCTGTGTGTGGTCCCCAGGCTCCCCCCGCCCTGGCCCAGGGTGCTGACCTGGGCCTCCCTGGAGCAGGCTGGGAACCTGGGACGCAAGGTCATTCACTCTGCCCGGTACCTGGAGTTCCCTCTCAGAAGACTGGAGTCCCCCAGTTAAGTCAAAAGTTCGCACGGGGTGAGCAGTGTAGACGCCGTCCTGAATTGTCACCCACCCCCCAGGCAGCCCTGTAGGTGTGGCTTTCTCTTTCCCACTGACCTTTCTTGGGGCTGCTGGGATCCTGGGGTCACTTCCTGCTACAGGCCTGGTGGTGTTCTGGACAGCCCCAGTGGCCGGGGCTGGTGCTTGCAGAAGAACTTCCTGACGGGGCCTAGAAGGGCCTGCAGGGATGGGGCCCTGTTTGTGCTTGCTCAGCATCTGCTGGTGCAGGCTTTGGGCCTCGGCTGTTGCCACGCGCAGACTCTGCATGGCGGCCTGGAGGTCTGGGGCTGCTGGCTCTGGGGGGTTAGCCGCGGCTTGCTCTGCCTTCCCCAAGGTGGCTGTCCCTTTTTGCCCAGTGCGACCGACTTCCTGCTTTTTCAAGTCCTGTAATCCAGCTGGGGCTGCAGCCTGAGATGGGCAAGAGGAGGCCCCCGTGGCTCTCTGATGCTGCACCCCCATGCCAGGGTCCAGAGGGGGCACGTGGATGATGCTCTCCGTTGGGGGCAGCCTGTGTGCCCCCTCGCTGGCTGGCCCTGGACTCGGGTCAGCTGGCGGCTCCCACCGCAGACTGTGCAGGCTGTTCAGATCTCCTTTATCTATGCAGCTGGCCAGCAGCTGCACACTGCTCCTCTCAGGGGCCCTGCCGGGTAGCCGCGGCTGCAGGGGATAGGCCGGGCGGGCC
>NW_006198338.1:516475-533861 GCF_000334495.1 Tupaia belangeri chinensis | reverse complement strand
CACCCGGCCCCTCCCGGGGGCCCGCCCGGGTAGCCGCGGCTGCAGGGAATAGGCGGTCATGGCCACCAGGCCCTGCTCTGTCTCCTGCATCACCAGCCCAGTCCTTGCCACGGAGCCCCCTAGTCCGCAAGCCAGCAGCTGCTGGAGTTCAGGGTCCATGTCCTCAATGCTTCCACTGTTGCCCAGAGCTGGCAACCTTAGCGGCTTGAGCCGGAGCTGTCCAGTCGGGTCCTCCTGCACCAGCAGCCCCTGCTGGTCCACGTCTGGCCGGTGCAGCACTTGGCGGACGATCCTGGGAAGCTCGCCAGACACCACCTCTTCTTTCTGTACATAGGGGGCCCCCTGGCCTTGGCCAGGGAGCGCATATTTGGCCAGGCAGAGCTCTCCCGGCCCTCGGGCCTCCATGAGGATGCCTCTGTGATGCAGTATACCAGGTGTGGCATGCAGAGTCCGCAAGGTCCCCTCCGCTGCAGTGTCCTGCCTCTGCAGCGTCCCACTGCCTGAGGGGCCCACAGACTGCTCCTCCTGGAGGCTGTCCCCTCGGAGACTCTCAGCTGCCAGGGAGCCCATGGGGCAATTCTCAAAAAGCCAGGTAAACTTGTGCACGGAACCTGCAGGGATGGGCTCAGGGGTCACCCTGGACCCCTGCTCTTCCTTCTTGCCTGTCTCCAGGGCCTGGAAAACCTCCTTCTGGCGAGACACCTGCCCCGAAGGGATCTCCACCCGGCTGCAGTATCGCACAGGCTGTTTCCCGCACGGGCGGTCCGAGGCCTGCAGAGGCTCAGTCTCAAACACGTGTCTGTCTGTCTGTCTTTCCCCAGCCTGGACCTGGCTCACCTGAAGGTGCTGCTCCCTGAAGCCCCCTGGCCTGTCTGGGGTTTGGGGCTTGAACATCCAAGTGCAGGACCGGGCCTCGGCCTGGGCTGTGGGGTCTGTGACCTCGGACCCCTGCTTCTCTGCTGCCAGCTCGCTCATCGGGCAGGTCTCGAACAGCCAGCGGATGGTCTGCACGTCCCCTTTTGGAGGTGCCTCAGGCTGGCGGCCTCCCTGGCTCTTCTCCTCTTCCTCCTGCCGTTCCTGTTGCTCCCGCTGGTGGATCACCTCCAAGGGCTGGGTCTCGAAGAGCCACCGAGCCGTGCCGACATCCCCGGCCACCACTTCCTGTCGCGTGATGCCCCGGATGACATCGACGGTACTGGGGCTGCGGCCCAGCCGGTCCAAGGGCTGTGTCTCAAACATCCACCGGTAGCCTTGGACGTCACCTCCGACCACCTGCTCCCTGCTGACAGAGGTCAGGGCGTGGAGGTGGCCCTCGCCGTCCTGCATGGCATACACTGAGGACCCTGTACCCTGGGACGGCCCAGAATCCCCTCCATCTGCCCTGCTCATGCTCCCAGGGGCACAAGGCTCGTCCTGCTTGATGCTGTCCAGGGGAAGGGTCTCGAAAAGGTGCTTGAAGGCCTTCACGTCCCCCTTCACCTCATCCCTCCGAGGGGCGCTCTGAGCAGGGCACAGCGGGGAGGAGCCGTTGCTGGGTACACTCTGGCCCTGGGGATCCACTCGCTGCAGCTGACCCACTTGGACACTGTCTCCGAGGGCGTCCAGGGGCTTGGTCTCAAATAACCACAGAGTGGAGCGGACGTCACCGGGGACCACTGCCTCCTTGGCTGGGGCGTCCACTCCAGCCTCCTCATCCCCCTTCAGCGTGTCCAGCGCTCGGGTCTCGAACAGATGCCGCTGCTGCTGCACATCCGGGCCGGGAGGGACGAGGTCTGGGGATGGCTGGAAGTCTTTCTCGTCCACCAAGATCTCCCGGATGGCGTCCAGGGGCTGCGTCTCGAAGATCCAGCGAGTTGCACTGACATCCGGCCGGGAGCCCTCCTCCAGGGAGATCCCCCGGATCACGCGCACCTGGCTCGGGTCCCGGTTGATGGCGTCCAGAGGCTGGGTCTCGAAGAGCCAGCGGCCGGACCGCACTGCGTTGCTTTGAATCTCTTCCCGGCACGCGGCTTTGACTTCGTGAATGGCGCCCTCGGCGTCCTGGATGGCACAGAGCGGCTCGGTCTGGAACAGCTTGACCGTCTTCTTCACATCCCCCTTCAGCTCCTGGATCTCCGAGCGCAGCTCCAGCGGGCTCTGCTAGGCTGGGTCTCGAAGAGCCAGCGGCCGGACCGCACTGCGTTGCTTTGAATCTCTTCCCGGCACGCGGCTTTGACTTCGTGAATGGCGCCCTCGGCGTCCTGGATGGCACAGAGCGGCTCGGTCTGGAATAGCTTGACCGTCTTCTTCACATCCCCCTTCAGCTCCTGGATCTCCGAGCGCAGCTCCAGCGGGCTCTGCTCCTGCATGGACGGCCGGGAGCCCGGGCGGTCCAGCGGCCGCGTCTCGAAGAGCATCCTGGTGCCGCGCACGTCGCCGCTGGCGGCGGGCTCCCTCACGGCGGCCTCCGGGGCCTCGGCCTGGCCTCTCAGCTCATCCAAGGGCTTGGTCTCAAACAGCTGGCGGGCTGCACGCACGTCCCCTCGCGGTGGCTCGGGTGCGGCTGGCTCCCGGTCTACGCTGTGGGCCAAGGAGCCATCTTCAAACCTGCGGGAGGTGGCCTGGACATCACCGCAGGGCACCGGCTCCTTGGCAGCTGGTGGCTCGTGGTCCCCAATGGCATCCAGCCGCCAGTTCTCGAAGATCCAGCGCATGCACTGGACGTCCCCCTCGGTGGGCTCCTCAGAGCCCAGGACCTCGGCCAGGTCCTCGGCCACAGCCTCCGCCAGGTTCTTGCGGAGCTCGGGGTGGATGTGCTTGTAGAGACGGCGCAGCTCGCTGGCCTGGCGCTGCTGGTGGAACTTCGAGAAGGACTCCTTGGGGGGGGGAGGCGGCAGGTCTTCCAGGGCTGGGGGTGGAGGGAGGGGTAGGTCCTCTGTAGTCGCCATCGGGATGGCCGGCGTGGGGGCCATCTGGGTCTGGGCATCCGCCATGCTTCTAGGAGAAAGGGCAAATTTAAAAATGGGGCTTAGGGGATCAGCAGTTGGTGTCATGGCTACGTCACTGGACTCCCATGTAGTCCACCATGGTTCGAGTCCCGGACCTGATGGCTTAAACTCATGCTGGGCGCGTGTGCATGCGTGCCCAAGATCCCGAGAGGAGAATGGAGAAGGGACTATGGTGTGGCCATCCCCCCTGGGGGGTGATTTCTCACTTTCTGTCCCTCTCTCTCTCTCTCTCTCTGTCTTTCTGGCGAGCGCACAGCGCCCTATAGCAAAAACCTCTTCAAAAAAGAAAAAAATGGGGCTGGGAACCAGGTGCTGCAAGAAATAGCGGAAAGCAGGGCCAGGGGCAGAGTGATGCTTGGTGATGACTTAAAATCTCCCTCCCTCTGTAGGTCAGCCTGGCCTGGGCCTCCCTTTGTCACCTGCATGGTTGGTGTGTGACAAGTCTTTTTTTTTTTTTTTTTTCTTTTTTTTTTTTTTAAGAATTATTTATTTATTTAATTCCATTGGTTACGATTTTTAGTTTTCAACTTAACTAGACAGAGAGAGAGAGAAAGGGGAAGCGACAAAGCAAGCCGCAAGGTCCGGAACTTGAACCATGATTGGCCAAGTGGGAGTCCAGCGTCCACGCCACCTGCAGACCTGACAAGCCTTAAACTTAGGACGTACAGACCCATCTAGGTGAGCCCCATCCGTTCAGGTGGGCCCCTGCTTCCTCAGGTCACCTGGGTTGCTAGGGAACAGCCAGGGCCCCTCTGGTCACAAGACTCTTCCCTTCAGCCCCATAAGGGATGCCTAAACCTCCAGGAGGAAAACTGGATATACCCCATTCTCGCCTCCCTTTGCCTAAGTCAGTTCTTCCTGGAGAGACGCCCAGTGAGTGGCCTGGCGGAATCCAGACTTCCTGAGTTCCAGTAGTGACAGCCAGGCCCCTAAACTGGTGACTGGTTACTATGGGGGTGAAATTCCTCTGCAGAACACCAGAGGGCGCACTTGCCTTTTTTTTTTTTTTTTTGAATTTTTGCCAGAGGACATGAGACAGAGAAACAGAAAGAGAGAGAGAAGGGAGAGGGAGTAAGCACTCCTCAATGCAGCGTGGTCACTTCTCCATTTCTCCATCCTGTGTGGATTCTGGGCACAGCTGCACACACGTCTGACATGTTTTTCAAGCAGGTGGGGCTGGGATTTGAACTCTATAGTTGGCCACGTGGGATTCAGCTCCTTCAACCACCAGACCATGGGCTGGCCTGTGCTTGCCCCTTTAACGGGGCATCCTGGCCAGCCTTTACCTACCCATGGGCTCTCAGCTCACCCAGCCTTCCCCGGGCCCCGGCAGGCGGCATCTACAATGGAGCAGAAGCAGTCGAGGTTTACAGGGCCAAATTCTGGGTTGTACCCCAAACTCAGAAGGTCATGGCTGGGGGGATCCCAAGGGTATTTTAGCCTAACCTTTTGTCATTAAAAATGATGCAACCAAGGCCCAGAGACAGGTCTTGGTGAGTGAGCGGAAGGCAGTGCTGAGTTGGGGCTCCTGGATTCCATTTCAGGCCTGGTCCCTAAGAATTCAGCTATTATTATTTTTATTATTATTATTTTTTTTGGAGCGGTTTTCTGCTATAGGGCATGTGCACTCGCCAGAAAGACAGAGAGAGACAGAGAGACAGAAAGTGAGAAATCACCCCCCAAAGGGAATGGCCACGCTGCAATCCCTTCTCCTCCATTCTCCTCTAGGGATCTTGGGCATGCACACACATGTGCCCAGTGTGAGTTTAAGGCACTGTATCCAGGACTCGAACCGCAGTTGGCTACATAGGAGTCCAGCGACATTGCCATTACGTGAACTGCTGGTCCTGAATTCAGCTTTTTGGTTCGTCATGATGTCCCTCTGCTCCCCAGCAGCACTCAAGGAGAACGTGAGGGTGACACCCACAGGCAGGGGACGGAGTGGGGCCAGGGCAGAGACAGCCTTGCCCCTTGCTCATGGAAACCCTGCCCAATCATGTGCAAGCAAAGGGCGCCTTTGGGGCCTCCGGGGTGCAGGGCCTCAGGCTGAGACCCCCCCCACAGGCCCTCACACCACCCCAGCACCACGTCTGGCTCAGTGGCCTGCCACCCCTGACGCCCTTCTCTGGTCTCTGTCCCATGCATGTCCTATCTGTCTTGTGACAGGTGTATTAACAGTCCCCAGAGGCCAGGAGGAAAAGAATGAGAAGCATGTTCCCCCTCCCGCTGCCCTGACCCGCTGCTCTGCTCCACACTCACTGCTAAACATAGCTGAGGTCGTGGCCCAGGGAGGCAGTCTGGGCTGGGAGGGAGGCTCAGGCCTTACCAGTGGGGACTCCGGGTGCTCTCCGCCCACCTCGTCCCCTTTGCTACCTGGTCTCTCTGCTTGGGCCTCCTGTCTCCTGAGCTAGACTGGGTCCCTGACACCTGGAAACCTCCCCTAGTCACAGGCCTGTGTTGGGGATAGATGCTGGCAGCAGGTGGGGAGTAGGACTTCTTCCTTGTGGCCACCCTGGGAGGATGAGGAGAGGGGAGACTGAGGTCTGCTTGCCTCCATCTTGGCGTGTCCACCAAAGACGTCAGAACCCTGGAGGTCCGAGCTCTGAAATCTGCAGTCTCACCAAACACTCTGGGTAGGGCTGGCCCATAGCCTGTGGCTGAGGGAGCGGGAGCCCACGTAGCCCACCGCAGCTCATACCCCAGCTCCGTGACTTGCAGAACATGCCAGGCACTTCTGCGTGCCTGTCCCAAATCCTGACAGGATGGAGACATGAAGAGGGGATTGTGGTATGACCATGCCCCATTGAGGGGGAAGAGAGGGGATTGTGGTATGACCATGCCCTATTGAGGGGGAAATGCTCTCTCTCTCTATCTCTCTGTCTCTGTATCTCTCTCTCCTGTCTCTGCCTCTCTCTGGCAAGTGCACACACCCTCTAGCAATGACAAAAAGGGGGATTAGCAGTTAGCGTAATGGCTATGTTGCTGGATTCCCATATAGTCAACCCCGGTTCGAGTCCCGGATCTGGTGGCTTAAACTCACACCAGGCGCGTGTGCATGTGTGCCCAGGATCCGGAGAGGAGAATGGAGGAGAAGGGATTGCGGCGTGGCCATCCCCCCTGGGGGGTGATTTCTCACTTTCTGTCTCTCTGTCTCTCTCTGTCTTTCTGGCGAGCACACGCGCCCTATAGCAAAATCCTCTCCAAAAAAAAAAAAAAAAAAAGATCCCTGAGCGGCTTCCCTTAGTCTTTGAGCTCTAAATAGGATCCCTGCCAAAGGCAAACCAGTGCCTGTTCCCGCCTCCACTTCATCCTGTCACCACCACAGTGACCTGTGCAGATGGCTTGTGCAGGCCACCAGTCCACCCTCCCCTCCCCCCAGGAATCTCCAGAACCCCCACCAGGGTCACAGACTGTTAGAATGTCATACCCAGGGGCCCTCGCAGGGCGCTGTGTCTCGCCCCTTCCTGTTAGAACAGGGAGACTGAGGCCAGAAGGCGCACAGGTGTCTGCCAGGCTCAGCCAGGCAGCAGCGAGGCCCGCAGTGGCTTCCTGACCCCTGGGCTCCCGGTGACCTCCCCTCCCCCAGCTCCCAGAAAGTCTGGGCCCTGAGTCAGAGGGAAGAGTCCACAAGTAAACAGGGACCCTAAGAATTAAAATTAATCAATAAAAAATTATTTAAAAAACAGTAAACATGGACCCAGATAACCTGCTATGGAAGGCCCAGAATGACCCCATGGGAGTCCTGGACGAGCCAGGAACCCCGTGAAGAGCTGCAGTCCGGCTACTCAGCCAGCTTCCCCAAAGGCAGCTTCCCCTGACCGTGTAGACCTGTGCTGTGGCTGTGAGGGGGCAGCTATGGTGCCGAGGGAAGGGAGGAGGCTTGGGCCTTACTCTCACAGGTGTCCTGGCTGGAAGTGGGAGAAGGGGGTCAACTTAGTCCTCAGAGCAGGGCTGGGGGTCTCCCAGCACAGTGGAGACACACAGGGCAGGAACACCCCACACCTGTCCGGAGCTCCAGACAGGGGTGGTGAGAGTTGAATTCAGAACTGAGACCAGACTTAGGCTAGGATGAGCCCCAAGAACTGTCCTAGAGCTTGGCCTCTGAGGTCTGAGTTGGCCTCTAAAATGACCCCCACCTTTGCCCCCAAGTCTCCCCCATGGCCCAGCCTGCTCCATAATCTATGTTTGGACAAACTCAGATCTGGTTTCCCCACCTGAGGCCTGTGGCGCTGCCCCGAGAGCTTTCCCACAGGCAGGATCAGGGCCTGGGACAGAGTTCACCCTAACCTGGGTCTAAGGTCGGCATATGTAGAAAGCTCTGGAATACCTCCAGGGTCACATATGCCCAGACCGTCACCCATCACAGCTGGGCCTGGGTCTGCCCTAGCAATGCACCCTTGGGCCTGCCGGCTGCCCTCACTCCCCACCCCTCCTGCCTCGCTTCTGCCCTTCTCCCCTCCAGATCCAGAGCCTGGCCGAGGCTTCCCCCGGGGGGACACCTTAAAGCCTGAAGCTGGAGGAGTTCCAATCCTGTAGTTTAAAAACGGAAACCCTGGACCACGTCCTCTAAGCCTTTCTGGATTATGCCTGACTGGCAAGAACTTGTCCCTGGGACCAGCAGTTGGTGTAATGGCTATGTCGCTGGACTCCCATGTAGTCGACTGTGGTTGGAGTCCTGGACCCGGTGGCTTAAACTCACGCCGGATGCGTGTGCGTGCGTGCCCAAGATCCCCAAAGGCAGCTTCCCCTGGAAGAATGGAGGAGAATGGAGGAGAAGGGATTGTGGCGTGGCCATCCCCCCCTGGGGGGTGATTTCTCGCTTTCGGTCTCGCTGTCTTTCTGGCAAGCACACGTGCCTATAGCAAAAACCTCTCAAAAAAAAAAAAAAAAAAAAAGAAAAAAAAGAACTTGTCTTTGCTGCCAGCCTCTGGCCCGTGGCAGCCACGTAGAGCTTGCGTGGCACACGGACTCTTCGCCTTCGTGGATTCTTCACAGAGCCTCTCCCACTCCCCTACACCTGTGCTTGCCTCTGCCCCTTCTTCCACTCCTAGCCTCCCTAGTCCCCTACCCCAGAGGGGCCATTACTCACTGAGGATCCGCTCGGCTAACGGGGTGTGTGGGGTCCGTAGCAGCTGTGTCCAGAGAGCTTGTCCTCCCTCTTGGGCTCCTGTTCGGGACTGGTTCTGCTCCGCCGGCTCTGTGGTCACCGTCTTTCTGCCCGTCCTGGGTCTCTGTCCTCTGCCAGCGCCAGCAGCTACTTTTATCTTGCTGACCAGGGGGTGGGCCAGGGCGGGGGTGAGAGGCCGGGTATTAAGTAGTTGGGTTATTTTTAGGGTGTGTGGAAGTCACTCTTCCATCCTGGGGCATCAGTTACATGTCCTCCGGGCTGGGGAGGGGACAGGAGGGTGAGGGGAGAGCCCCATTCATCCCGAGTCTGGGCTGAGATTCGGGGTCAGTGACTCAGCCGAGGGTGGGCTGGGGGTGTCTCGGACTATTTTGAGGGAATGAATGAAGAGGGAGCCTGACCTGGAAAGCCATGCCCCTGCTCCAGGGCCTACCCCCCGCTTCTCTACGCTGGACTGGCCTCTGGCTGTTCCTGGCCTGTGTGTACCACTGTGTCAGGAGGCTGAGTCCCGCAGGGCCACCACCCCTGTTCTAAGGACTAAGTCGAGCCCCTTCTCCCACTTCCAGCCAGGACGCCTGTGAGAGCCTCCTCCCTTCCCTCGGCACCAGAGCTGCCCCCTTGCAGCCGCAGCACAGGTCTACACGGCCAGGGGAAGCTGCCTTTGAGGAAGACGGCTGAGTGGCCGGACTGCAGCTCTTCACGGGGTTCCTGGCTCGTCCAGGACTCTCGTGGGGGTGGTTCTGGGCCTCCCATGCCAGGTTATCTGGGTCCCTGTTTACTCTTGGACTCTTCCCTCTGACTCAGGGCCCAGACTTTCTGGGAATGGAAGGAGGGAAGGGTGGCACGCGGGGAGCTGACCGTGGGGTTATTTCTGACCCGAGAGTCATCGACTTCCCAGTCACAGCAAGCATGGGGACGGGGAGGGCCACGCCTGCCTCCTTTGCTGCCCAGCCCCAGGGGCCTAGCAGGCTTGAGGGAGCCTGGCGTTCAGGCCCACGCAGCAAGGGACACCGGGGGCCCAGCCACAGCCGTTTGTCCTGGTGGGAGCCCGGCCAGGGTCCATGTCTAAGGGTGTGCAGGTACGTCCTGCCACCTGGCAGGGACATCCTCCTCCAGACACCCCAGATGTGTGCCTCTGGGTGGGGTGGGACCTCTGGGAGCCCCATCCTCTCGGCCTCTCTCTCTCGTCTTCCTCCCCCTGCTCTTTTCTGCCCGTCTGCCTGCTCCCTAGGCTCCGGGCTCTCCCTAGGAAGGTCAGGGAAAAGCGCTCGCTCTGCCACTCTTTCGGCCAGGGAAGGAGCAGCCAGAGGTCTCTCGGGGGGCTCCTGGGGTGGCCTTCTTCCTTGGGGTTCTGGAATCCAGCCTTGCAGGGTGGTTTGGAGAATCGAGGGAGTGAGTGTGTAGGAAGGGTTTGTGGGCACACTGAGCATGTAGCATGTGTAAGGGAAGGGCATACTGTATTCTATTTCTATTATATATATATAATTTTTTTTGGGGGGGGAGGAGGGACCACAGTTGGCGTGGTGGTTGAAGGCACTGAATTCCCACATGGTCAACCATGGTTCAAGTCCCAGACCTGGTGGCTTGCTTTCTCACTTCCCCTTTCTCTCTGTGTCTCTCTCTGGTCAAATTTAATAATATTAATAATAATAAATGGAAGTAAATAAATATTTTAAAAATAGATATACTATATATGTGTGTGTGTGTGTGTGTGTGTGTGTGTGTGTGCGCGTGTATCTAAGAGAAGCACCTAGGTGGTATTCATGTCATTGCAATAACTCAAAAGGAAATTCCTCAGGCCTCTATGTTCAGCAAGAGGTTCTACTGGGACCAGCAAAGTGACTGTGTTGCTAGACTCCCACATGGCGGACCTGATTTGAGTCCCACACCTAGCAGCTTCCAACTCACGCCGGGCGTATGTGCATGCCCAAAATCCTGAGAGAAGACTGGAGGAGAAGGGATTGCGGTGCACCCATCCCCCCTGGGGGGTTATTTCTCACTTTTTGATTTTCTGGTGAGCTGATGTACCCTATAGCAAAAATCTCTCTTAAAAAACAACAACAACAAACAAACAAACAAAAAAACACAAAAGAAAAATGGGGCCAGCAGGTGGCATGGTGGTTAAAGAGCGTTGGACTCCCACATGATCAACTGTGGTTCAAGTCTTGGACCTGGCAGCTTGCTCTCTCACTTTCCCTCTTTCTCTCACACTCTGTCTCTCTCTCTCTGGTCAAATAAATAAATAAATAAAGTTAAAATAAATACTTCTTGAAAAAAAAAAAAAGAGGTTCTACCTGAGCGCCTGGTTTGTTCAGCTGTGCTGTTCAATACATTCATCACAGCTTTGTGAGGTAGTTTAAATCCATTGAAATCAAATTAAATGAAGAATTTTCTTCCTCCACTACACGAGCTACCTAGTAAGTGTCCCATAGGGACTGTGGCCTCCCACCACCATACTGGGCAGAATATTTTCATTGTCACACTGACTCCAGAGACACGAAACATTCTACACCATGGTTTTCCTCTTAGTCTTGACTGCTAGAAAGATCTGGGCTAAATTTTTAGTCTTGCTGTAGCAACTAGACTTTAGGGCTTGAGTCTCTGTAATGAGGGTGACCAGCTGTCCCAGTTGTCTGTGGAGTTTCCCAGGAAAAGGGACTTCCAGGTTTTTTTTTTTTTTTAAATTATTTATTTATTTAATTCCATTTGTTATTATTATTATTTTTTAAATTTGACCAGAGACAGAGAAAGGGAGAACGCAAGCCACCAGGACCGGGAATCGAACTGCAGTCAGCCGTGTGGGAATCTAGCACCTTTAATCACCACACCCCTGCTGACCCCATGGGTCTTCAAGTTTTAAAACTAGGGAAGTTCTAAGGAGTCACTCCATGGGCAACGATCTAGTAGTATCAGATTATTAAGGCATCAATTATGAGTAAAGCATTACTTAAAAAATATTTTGAATTGCCTGTGGGCATGTGTGTTCACCAAAGAGAGCGAGAGACAGAGAGTTAAAAGCATATTCCAGTGGAGTGTGGTCACACTGCAATCCCTTTCCTCCACTTCTCCATCCCATTAGGATTTTGGACTTGCACGCACATGCACCTGTCATGTTTTTCAAGTTGCCGGGGCCAGTATTCAAACAGTGACATCCCGCTTTCTATACATAGCACTTAACCACTCAGGCCAGCCCTGAGTAAGGTGTTATTTATCCGAGTATCTTTGGTGGTGTTGAAAAGGTAGACAGTGGTACACTACATTAAGAGTTTCTTTTTATTTATTTATTTATTTTTGGAGAGGTTTTTGCTATAGGGCACGTGCCCTCGCCAGACAGACAGAGAGAGATAGAGAGATAGAAAGCGAGAAATCACCCACCAGGGAGGATGGCCACACCGCAATCCCTTCTCCATTCTCCTCTTGGGATCTTGGGCACGCACGCACATGTGCCTGGCATGAGTTCAAGCCACTGGGTCCGGGACTCGAACCGCAGTCAGCTACATGGGAGTTCAGTGACATAACCGTTATGCTAACTGCTACTCCCAAAAGTTTATTTGAATACATAAGGATTCATGAACCAGGAAGCTCCAAGCCAGAAGTACTTCAGGAGGGCCACCCAGGGACTGTGAAGGGAAGGCTCTTGTAAAGAGGTCATAGAATTAAAACAGAGAATGTTTGGCTACAGTGATAGCCACCTCATTTGGTCTCTCCTTTGGAAAATCTCTAATGATAAGTTTGTTGGCTGCTTCTGATCAATTGAGCTTAAGTTTTGTTTAATATAGGTATTTACAAGAAATAGCTCCAGTTCCACTTGTGTTTGCAAATCCAACACGTTTGAGGTCACTTCTGATTCTGCAGGCCTGCTGTTTCATGTACCCCGGTTAATCACTTTAACAGGGAGATACTGTGCACCTAATTCTTTAAGGCCCCTCAAATCAGTTGGGGGAATGAGTCAGGGAAGAAATAAATAGTTAATTAATCTGAAATAAATAATTAATCTGAAATAGTTGTTCAGGTTAATCCATCTTTGCCAAAAACAAAGAGGGACCAGCTCAACAGCATAAGCATTGAGGAAGCTGGACCCTGAGTGGCTGACTGAGGTTTAAATCCGGGTCCTGGTGCTTGAAAAACACACTGGACCTGTATAGGGGTCGAGAAATGGAGGAGAGACTGTGTGTGATCACCCCCATTGGGAGGTGCTTTCTCCCTCTCTTCCTCTCTCTCTCTTTTTCTTTCTCTTTCTCTCTCTCTCTTCCTCTCTCTTTCTTTCTCTCTCTCTTCCTCTCTCTTTCTCTCTCTCTTTCTCTTTCTCTCTCTTTTCCTCTCTTCCTCTTCCTCTTTCTTTTTTCTTTCTCTTTCTCTCTCTCTTCCTTTCTTTCTCTCTCTCTCTTCCTCTCTTCTTTTTCTTTCTCTCTCTCTTCCTCTCTCTCTTTCTCTCTCTTTCTTTCTCTTTCTCTCTTTTTTCCTCTCTCTTTCTCTTCCTCTCTTTCTCTCTCTCTCTTTCTTTCTCTTTTTCTCTCTTCCTCTCTTTTTCTTCCTTTCTCTCTCTCTCTTCCTCTGTCCCTCTCTTTCTCTTTCTCTCCCTCTCTTCCTCTCTCTTTTTTTCTCTCTCTCTTTCTCTCTCTGTCTCTCTGTCTGTCTCTCTCTCTCTGTCTCTCTCTCTCTGTCAGTGAGCCTACACACCCTCTGGTGATGAAAACAAATGCAGACAGTTCTTGGAGGGCAGTGTGTCGGGGAGGGGTGACCACTTTCCAGCTGTCACGTCTCTCCTATGGCTTCCTCACTTCCAGGGCTCCTTCCCCTACTAGCCTTCCCCTCCCAGCGGGGATTCACGCAAGTTGGGGATCGGGTGGGGCTCATGCCTGAATGTCCCTCCACTCTCAGGAGGTGTTCTGAGAGAGAGTGTGGCGGCCACCTACCTGAAGTTGCAGGAGAGGCTGGATCCAGGAACGGCAGGAGCCAGATGACCCGAGTTCGTATCCTACATGGGACACACTATCTGTGTGACATTGGAAAGTTTCCTCCCCCTCTGTTCCTCAGTTTCCTCATCTACAGAATGAGGGTGACTGTGTACCTCAGTCTTGTTGGAAGGAAACCAGGTCTGTCTGTCTATGTCTGTTTTTCTGTCTAAATCTGATACGGTGCCTAGTACCTGGCACAGGGTTACCTCAATGAATAAGCCCAGTACCTTTCCCCTGCACCCTGACCATCCCCAAGCTCCCTGATCCCAGATCCCAGCGTGTTCTCTTAGTCCAAAAGTGAATGCTCTTCAATGCTGGCAGCCCTGTCATCCCTGGGGCCGGGAAGCTGACACTGGTGCTGGGGATGGCTCAGTCAGGACAGGCTGGATCTGTTCCAGGCTACGGAGGACATGTCTGCTCCGCCTCTTGATACCAGAGAAGAATCGCCTGAATGCAGAGAAGGGTTTTCTGCTCTGGGGTCAGCTCAAAAGATAGAATGTCCGAGGGGGAGAGTCTCCCTCTTCCTGCCACGAAAGCGTCGTGGCTACTGCGTGAGGCAGCGGGGTACAGTCTGGAGAGGGATCTGGTGTCAGGCCGCCTGGGATCGCATTGCCAGTCTGTCTGTTACTCCTACTTTGACCTTTGAGCGTCCTTAACATCTGAGTTTGGGATCTTCCAAGAGTGGAATTGGAGACCAGCATTTCACTGCAAGTGATTTAACTGGGAGAGGATCCCGGGAATGCAATGAGGGAATGGAAAAGTGAGTAAGGGAAGGGAGGAGAGCAGATTACCTGTGCAAGTAATTGGGGTTTAATCTCCTAGTTCCCTTTTCTGATAGTTTCTTGTTAGTGTATAGAAGCAAACGTGATTTTCGTATGTTGAGTTTGTGTCCTGCAACTTTACTGAGTTAATGTATTCGTTCTAGTGGTTCTTTTTATGGGCTCTAAGATTTTCTCTACATAAAAGTGATTATTAGCTGCAACCAAGGGTAATTTTTCTTCCACGATTTGGGTGCCTTTTCTTTCTTTTTCTTACCTAATTGCTGTAGCTAGGACTTCTAGCACTGTGTCTATGCAACCTAGAAGTTGCTCGAGTGGGCATCCTTACCTTGTTCCTGATCTTAGAAGCAAAGTGTTTTGTTTCTTTTACTCATTGGATAGGATGTTAGCTGTGGGCTTTTCATATATGGGTTTTCTAATGTTGATGTACTTTCCTCCTATTTCTAGTTTATTGAGATTTTATTGTTGTTTTGAATTGCCTGAGGACACAGATACTTGCCAGAGAGAGACAGAGAAAAGAGAGAGAGAGAGGATTTATCCTCCCCCTCCACTATGGGGCATGGTCAAACTGCCATCCCTTCTCCTCCATTCTCTATCCTGTTGGGATTTAGGCATGCATGTACATACATTCAGTGAATTTTCTGAGTCACTAGGGCTGGGATTTAGATTGTGGTTGACCAGGTAAGATCTGACTTCCTTTTTTTTTTTTTTTTTGAGAGGTTTTTGCTATAGGGCGCGTGCACTCGCCAGACAGACAGAGAGAGACATAGAGACAGAAAGCGAGAAATCACCCCCCCCCGGGGGGGGATGGTCATGCCGCAATCCCTTCTCCTCCATTCTCCTCTCGGGATCTTGGGCATGCACGCACACGCGCCCGGCGTGAGTTTTAAGCCACCGGGTCTGGGATGCAAACCGCGGTCGACTACGTGGGAGTCCAGAGACATAGCCATTACGCTAACTGCTGGTTCCCAAGATCTGACTTCCTTAACCACTAGGTAAAGGACTGGCCCTATTAAGAGGTGTTTATTTATTTATTTATTTATTTATTTATTTTTTTATCATGAAAGTATGTTGGATTTTGTCAAATGTTTTTTCTGCACCTGTTGAGATCACGTGACTTTATCCTTTGTACATTGCTGTGGTGCATCGCATATCACATTAATTATTTTTTTTGTAGGTTGAACTATCCTTGCATTCCCAGGAATAAGTCTTACTTGGTCCTGGAACTGGGTCTTAATCTCTCAGGAGATCCTCTGAGAGAGCGTGTTGAGCCTACTCACCCAGAGTGAGGAAGGTGGGGTATTTGTTCACCCCTTCCCTCCCCAATGGTTGGACGCTGTTCCGAGAAGCTCTAGTTCATCCATACTTCTTGACTGTTCCTCAGGTAGAGGGATGCAGGTGTTTGAGGTCAGAAGCCATTGGCTTTTATGGACTGGCCAATGAAGCGACAGGTGACCTGAAGAGGGACTAGCAATATCTGCTGCGTAAGTTTCTTCACTTGTGAGATGGAGGGTAACAGTAGGGAGCCTGTGTCAGGAGGGTCTCAAATATCTAGATTGGTGCTTCCACTGGGAACGTGTTAGGGCCGGCAGGTGGTGGGAGGTTAAGATGGCTGGATCCCACATGGCCAACTGCAGTTGGAGTCCCAGACCTGGTGCTCGGGTGCATGTGAGTGCATGCCCAAAGTCCTGACAGGAGAATGGAGGCGAAGGGACTGTGATGTGTCTATCCTTTCTGGGGGATGCTTTCTCATTCTCTTTCTCTCTCTCTCTCTCTCTGTGTGGGTGGGTGTGTGTGTGTGTCTGCAGTGAGCTTGTGTACCCTATAGCAAAATAAAGAAAGAAAGAAAAGGAAAGGAAAAAGAAAAAAAAATGATATGAACTTAAATGAACTTAAAAAATAACTTAAATGAACCATGTAAGTAATGCAACATAGATTATGTGATCGAGAACCATGTAAGTAATTTAAAATTTTCTAGTAACTGAATGAATAAATGAAATAAAATAAAAGAAGTCTTTTTAATTTAATTTTATTTTTTTTACCAGCAGATGGTGTGGCATGCTGGTTAAAGTGCTGGACACTCCCACATGGTCGACCCCGGTTCAAGTCCCAGTGGTGGCTTGCTTTCTCTCTGTGTCTCTGTATCTCTCTCAGGTCAAATTAAAATAAATAAATAAATAAATAAAATAAGTTTTAAAAAAATTTCTAGTAACCATGTTTTAAAAAGTAAGAAGAGTGGGTGAAATTAATGGTAATAATATTTTATGTGATTCACATTTCCAATGTTTCACTTGTACACGAATCAATATAAAAACTGCTAATGAGATATTTTTGAATTGAATTTTCAAAATCCAGTGGATATTTTATAGTTATAGTACATCTCAATTCAGAACTAAATTTTAATCAGAAATACTTGATCTGTATTTACTTGAATAACATTTACAGTTGAAAAAGTACATACCCAAATTGTCGGGAGTCCAGCGACATAGCCATTACGCTAACTGCGGTCCTGAATCATGAATTCTTTAGAGATATGTCAGAGGGGTGTATATTGTACTTTAACATTAGTCAGACTATAGAGGACAAACACAGAAACTTCATTAAAAAGAAAAGATCAAGTCCGTTGATCTTTTTTTCAGTTTTTTTTTTTTTTTTTTTTTTTTAAGGGAGAGGTTTTTGCTATAGGGCGCGTGCGCTTGCCAGAAAGACAGAGACAGAGAGACAGAAAGTGAGAAATCACCCCCCGGGGGGATGGCCACGCTGCAATCTCTTCTCCTGTATTCTTCTCTCGGGATCTTGGGCACGCATGCACATGCACCCGGCGTGAGTTTAAGCCACCGAGTCTGGGACATGAATCGCAGTCGACTACATATGAGTCCAGTGATATAGCCATTATGCCAACTACTGGTCCTCTTTTCAGAGATTTTTGCTATAGGGCACTTGCTCTTGCCAGAGAGACAGAAAGCGAGAAATCACTCCCCAGAGTGGATGGCCATGCTGCGATCCTTTCTCCTCCATTCTCTTCTTGGGATTTTGGGCACGCACACACATGCACTCAGCGTGTTTTAAGTCGCCAGGTCCAGGACTTGAACTGTGGGAGACCAGCCATGCAACCATTATGCCATTTGCTGGTCCCTCAAGTCAGCTGATCTTAAAAAAAATGGAGATTTCCCTGAGCTAATCAGGCAAGCCACTTAAAGTGGAAAGGTTTCTTGGGCTAGCCAGGTGGTGTGGTGGTTAAGGCACTGGATCCCACATGCTGATGTGCACTGTTCAAGTGCCGGACCCAGCAGCTTGAAGAATACACCAGGAATGTGTGCGCGTGTGTCCAAAATCCCAAGAGAACTATGGAGAAGAGGGGATTACAACACGGTCATCCTTCCGGGGAGTGATTTCTCACTTTCACTCTCTCTCTCCAGTGAGTGCATATGCCCTATAGCAACATTTAAAAAAAAAAGGGACCAGCAGTTGCATAGTGGCTATGTCACTGGACTCCCATGTAGTTGACCACGGTTCGAGTCCCGGACCCGGTGGCTT
>NW_006198338.1:514745-516325 GCF_000334495.1 Tupaia belangeri chinensis | reverse complement strand
CGCCCTATAACAAGAACCTCTCCAAAAAAAAAAAAAAAAAAAAGAAAAAAAAAAGAAAAAAATGTTTTCTGAAGCTTATGGCAGAAGAAAAAGTCAAAAGAGAGTCAAAGCATGAGGGGATTTACCATCACTGACTTGAAGACAGAGAGCCCACTGAGGAGGAATGTGGGGGGCCATGAGGAACTGAGGGAGGCCCCAGCTGACAGCCAGCAAGGACAGGCGGAAGTCCTACACCCTGAAGCACTGAGTCCTGTTCCCAGTCTGAACGAGCCTGGAAGAGGGCTTTTCTTCAGTTCCCAGGTGAAGACTCAGCCCAGTTCCAGATTCGTGAGACCCTTAGCAGAGAGCTCAGCTCGGCGTGCGGGACTCAGACACAGAACGGAGCTGCTGGCGGGGCGTCCAGCTGATTCGCGGGTGGTATTCTGGTACCACACTGGAAAAGGAACCTAGCGTGGGACTTGGAGAAGTGGAGGGCGGGTGGGAGGCAGTGCCATCCACTTACCAGCACAGGGAAGCCAGCACAGGTCACAGGGCCACCCCAGAGGTGGTGGGGAGCTTGTCTGAGCAATCCTCTTAGCACGTGGCTGGCAGCTCTCCAAACGCCAGCCGCGGTATTCCCGGGTCACCACCAGAGGTCCCCAGAGCGTCGCAGAATCAATGTCGGGAGAAATTGGATTCTTTGATGTAAAAAGGAACTGTTAATAAGAGTTGGAGGGGCCAGCAGGTGATGTGGTGGTTAAAGGCGCTGGACTCCTGCAAGACAGACTGCAGTTCAAGGCCCGAAGCTGGTGGCTTGCTTTCTCACTTTTCTCTCTGTCTCTCTCTGATCAAACTGGAAAATAATGATAATAATAAATAAAGTTAAATAAAATAATTATTGAAAAAATTAGAGTTGGAAAGTCTGCACTGGTGTGTGTATGTGTGTGTATGTTGTGTGTGTGTATGTGGTGTGTGTGTATATGTAATATATATATATATATATATTAGCAGTAAAGCAGCGTGAGCTGAGACTGCAAAAAAAGAAAAAGAAATCATGGTTAGAAAAAGAGTAAGGAGGGAACCAGCAGTTAGCGTAATGGCTATGTCGCTGGACTCCCACGTAGTAGACCATGGTTCACGTCCCGGACCTGGTGGCTTAAAACTCACGCCAGGCGCGTGTGCATGCGTGCCCAAGATCCCAAGAGGAGAATGGAGGAGAAGGGATTGCGGCGTGACCATCCCCTCTGGGGGGTGATTTCTCACTTTCTGTCTCTCTGTTTCTCTCTGTCTGTCTGGCGAGCACATGTGTCCAATAGCGAAAACCTGTCAAAAAAAAGAAAAAGAAAAAGAAAAAGAGTAAGGAGTGGGACCAGCAGTTGGTGTAATGGTTATGTCTCTGGACTCCCATGTAGTCGACCGCAGTTCCAGTCCCGGACCTGGTGGCTTAAACTCACGCCAGGCGCGTGTGCGTGCATGCCCAATATCCCAAGAGGAGAATGGAGAAGGGATTGCGGCGTGGCCATCCCCCCGGGGGGTGATTTCTCGCTTTCTGTCTCTGTCTCTCTCTGTCTGTCTGACGAGCCCATGAGCCCTATAGCAAA
>NW_006198338.1:503186-514726 GCF_000334495.1 Tupaia belangeri chinensis | reverse complement strand
CAGTGTGGCATGGGGGTTAGGGGCGCTGGACTCCCACACCATGGTTTGAGTCTTGGACCTGGCAGCTTGCTTTCTCACTTTCCCTCTCTCTCTCTCTCTCTCTCTCTCTGGTCAAATGAAAGTAAATAAATAAAGTTAACTAAAATAATCCTAATGAAAAGAAAGAGTAGGACGAGTCCGCAGTCTCCCTTGCGTTGCCCCACTTCATGCTGGGGGACATGGAGGCTTGCGGTAGCGTGTGGATGCTGCAGGGTCATGAAAGGAGAGGGTTTCAGACAGCCTGCCTTCGGGGTCCCAGCTCCACCGCTTCCCACCTCAACCCTGGGCCATGCTGCGTCTGCTCCCTGAGCCTCAGCTTCCTTATTTGCACAGTGGGGAGGGGATTCTCTGGACATAAGCCATTGTGAGGAGGGTATTCTGGGCAGAGAGGAGAGGGGGTGAAGGCGGAGGCATGAGCAATGTGGTGTGGGCCGTGAAACTTGAGTGCAGGTAGGGGCAGAGGGCGGAGAGTGATCCTGTGTGGCAGGCTGGGCCCGAGTGGTGAAGACTGATCGCCAAGTGAGGGGGCTGGACTCTTTCCTGAAGGCTTCTTTCTTTCTCTCTTCTTTTCCTTTTTTTTTTTTAGATTTTTTTTAGATTGCAACCCTCTTCACCAACTACCCTGTCCCTACCTCACTGCTTGGCTTAGGGAAAAACACACCCACGTACTTACTTCCCCAGCCAGACAGCGTGGGGTTGCCCCATGTTTTTCCTCTCTCTTTTTTTTTTTAGAGAGGTTTTTGCTACAGGGCGCATGCACTCGCCAGAAAGAAGAGACAGAGACAGAAAGCGAGAAATCACCCCCCAGGGAGGATGACCACACCGCAATCCCTTCTCCTCCATTCTCCTCTCGGGATCTTGGGCACGCACGCACACGCGCCTGGTGTGAGTTTAAGCCACCGGGTCCGGGACTTGAACCACGGTCGACTACATAGGAGTCCAGCAACATAGACATTATGCTAACTGCTGGTCTCTGTTTTTCCTCTCTTCCCTCCAAGGTCACTAAATAGTTTTCTGTTGACTACTTCAAACAGTGCGCTAGGCATTTTGGCATATTTTAGCTTTTTAAAGAAATTTCCAAATGGCATATAAGCTCACCAGAAATGCAGAGATAGAGAGAGTGAGAGAGGGAGAAAACAGACCCCCGTGAGCCACGGTCTTGCCACAACCCCTTCTCCCCCGTTTCTGCATGCTGGGAGGTTGCCACACCCACGCCCGGCATGCCTCTCCAGCCAGGATGGCTGCCTTGAGCGGGTTCGCCATGTGGATTCTCCCTTACTCACTAACGCGGAGGCCTGAGCTGAGACGGTTCTGTCCAATTACTCCTCTGGCTCTCAGAGAAGATATCGGATGGAGTCAATATGGCGGTCAGGACTGTCGCTTAGAAACAGATACATCGTCCATCAGGAAGGGGCCTTGTAGGCCAAGGTGTCTTCAGAGACGGTGGAGAAAGGGTGTGCGAAACGGATAGCAGTGTCCCCAGTGCCCAGAAGGTGGCAGCACCTCACCTCATGACACTTCTTGCAGGATCAAGTGGGGATCTGATTTTTTTTTTTTTTTATATAATATATATATTATATATATATATATATGCACACACACACATAACGTATTCTCATGGTCCTACATTTCACTGAAGAGGCAGACAGTTAACACAGGTAAATGTACTGCCCTGTGTTCTCTGTATAGGAGGGGAGTCTTTCTAGAATGTGCAGCGTATAATCCTTCCTCCTAGAACAAAATGTCCTGAGCAGAACTTAAGCTCAAATACCGACCCCACTAGTAGGCGACTGTGTTTGCTCATCCGTGAGACAGGTTGGATGTGTTTTGCAGAGCTGCCTACTCCAATGTCTCTTATTCCAAGTGTTCTCCTTACAAAGGGACTTGACACTCTTCCAGGCGAGAGAAAGAAGCCTAGGCACCATCCTCTTGAATCCAGGCAGGCGTTGAGTACAGTGGAAGGACACTTCTTAACTTCTAGCCTGTACTGACAGCTTCCACCTCTGGAGACACTAGAATGCAGCCGCCATGGCAGGAGGAAGCCCAACCAGCTTCGGGGGAGATTATGTGCCCCGTCTTCTGAGGTCTCGCCCTAGCCCAGGTCACCATATTCTCATCTCTCACCATCCCACCAGCACCGCGACTCTTCCTTGAGCTTCTACGCTAGGTGCTCTTGTCTGTCCCCCCACGAGTCAGAGCAGCAAGAAGGACTGTCATATTCTGGTCTGTTCACAATACCCTTTCAGTAGCTACTCACAGAGCAGTTGTTTTATGGTTTTTTGTGAGAATTTTTTTTTTTTTGAGAGGTTTTCGCTATAAGGGCGCGTGCGCTTGCCAGACAGACAGAGAGAGACATAGCAACAGAAAGCGACCCCCCCCCCCCCCAGAGGAGATGTCCACACCACAATCCCTTCTCATCTATTCTCCTCTCAAGATCTTGGACACGCATGCACATGCATATGTACCTAGCGTGAGTTTAAGCCACCAGGTCTGGGACTTGAACTATGGTCGACTACATGGGAGTCCAGAGACGTAGCCATTATGCCATCTGCTGGTCCCTCACAATGCCCTTTTTAAAAAAAAAAAGAAAATAAAAAAAAAAAAGTATTTTCTTTTTTTTTAAAGAATTATTTTATTTAACTTTATTTATTTTTAATTTGACCAAAGAGGAACAGAGAAAGAGAGAGAGAGCAACTGAGGAGAAGAAATCAAACCATGGTCAGCCATGTGGGAGGCCAGCACTTTTAACCACCATGCTGCCTGCTGGCCCCCACACAATGCCCTTTGACTCAAACACTGCAAGGAGAAGAATGGAGGAGAAGGGATCGCGGTGTGGCCATCCCCCCATGGGGATGATTTCTTGCTTTCTGTCTCTCTGTCTCTCTCTGTCTTTCTGGCAACGTTCTCTGCTCTTTTCTCGGGAGTTTGGCTATGCACGCAGACGTGCTCAGTGTGTTTCTTAGGCTGCCAGGCCTGGGACTCGAACCATGCTGTTCACCACGTGGGATCTAGCTGCCTTAACCACTGCACCACTTGGTTGGCCCTCTCTTCCTCTTCTCATGAAGACACTAGCCCAACATGAGGGCTCCAATCTCTCTCTTTTTTTTCTTTCGTTTTTTGGAGAGGGTTTTTGCTATAGGGCGCGTGCGCTCGCCAGAAAGACAGAGACAGACAGAGAGACAGAAAGCGAGAAATCACCCCCCCAGGGGGGATGGCTACGCTGCAATCCCTTCTCCTCCAGTCTCCTCTTGGGATCTTGGGCACGCACGCACACATGCCCGCTGTGAGTTTAAGTTGCCAGGTCCGGGACTCAAACCGCGGGTCACTACATGGGAGTGCAGCCACATAGCCATTACGCTAACTGCTGGTCCCAAGGTACCAACCTCTTAACATCATTTTGACCTAATTACCTCCTGAGGGCCCCACCTCTAATACTCTCACACAGGGGATTAGGGTTTCATTTTATGAGTTGCTGTGTGTGTTGGGGTGGGGCCGGCACAAACTCTGAGTCTATAACAGCCTCATAAATAAAGGCTAATCAGTTAAAAAGTAGTGGAATGAGCAGAATGCAAAGTGTTCGTGTTAAAATATACATTTTTTCTTTAATGCCAGAGGGCAGACACACTTGCAAGAGGGAGACAGAAAATGTCTGAGAGGGTAAGTGCTCCTCCATGGGGCAGGGGTACACCGTCACCCCTTCTCCATTTCTCCATCCTGCCAGGATTCGGGGCACACACGTATATGCCCCCCGTGTATTTATCAGGTCGCTGGGACCAGGATGTGAACCGTGGTAGACCACCTGCAGTCCAGATCCCTTAACCACCAGGCAATGGGGCCAGCCCAAATATGTTTATTTATTATCATTATTTATTTTATTATTTTATTTTATTATTATTATTATTCATTTTTTTTTATCAGAGAGAAATGCAGAGAGAGAGAGAGAGAGAAAGGAGAGAAGAGAAAGTAAGCTGCCAGGTCCAGGAATTGAACCACAGTCAGCCACGTGGGAATCCAGTGCTCCAATCACCACACCACCTGCCAGTCCTACAGCCCCAAATATGTTATTTCTTGTTTTAGTTTTTACTTTGCTAGAGGAGGTGCACACTCAATGGAGAGAGAGAGAGGGAGACAGAAAGAGAGAGAGAGAGAGAGAGAGAGAGAGAGAGAGAGCATCCCCTATAAGGTATGGTCATGCCACAATCCCTTTCCACTTCTCCTTTTTCAGATTTTTTTTTTGAGAGTTTTTTTTTTTTTTTTTTTTTGCTATAGGGCGCGTGTGCTCGCCAGACAGACAGAGAGAAACATAGAGACAGAAAGCGAGAAATCACCCCCCAGGGGGGATGGTCACGCCGTAATCCTTTCTCCTCCATTCTCCTCTCGGGATCTTGGGCACGCACGCACACGCGCCCGGCATGAGTTCTAAGCCACCGGGTCCGGGATGCGAACCGTGGTCGACTACGTGGGAGTCCAGCGACATAGCCATTACGCTAACTGCTGGTCCCTCCATTCTTCAACATGTGTCTATTTTCACATCTATGCGAATCATGCTTTTCCCTTTCTCTGAAAAGAGTCTAGTTTCATTTTGGCTGGAGCGTGTATACATTTGCCAAAGACAGAGAGAGAGAAGGGGTGAGGAGCGAGGAGGACTTCCCTGTGTGGGTCACGCTGCCGTTCTTTCTCCTTCATCACTCCCTCCTTTTGGGACTTTGGACATGCATGCACACATGCCTGGCGTGTTTTCAAGCCACCATGTCTAGGACTTGAACCGTGGGGTTGGCCATGTGGGATCTGGTCACCTTAACCACCAGAGCACAGTCCAAAACTTACCTTTTTTTTTTTTTTTTTAAACTTTGCTATAGGACGTGTGCAATCATGAGAGAGAGAGAAAGAGAGAGGGAGAGAGGGAGAGAGAGAATGTGAGAAAGCACCCCCCAAGGGGGATGACCATGCTGCAATCCCTTCTCTATTCTCCTCTCAGAATTTTGGGCACACACACACGCACGCCCGGAATATTTCTCAAGCTGCTGAGTCCAGGACTCGGATGCGAAATGGCCATGTGGGATCTAGCCACCTTAATCACCACGCAACTGGCTGATCCACCAAAATGAACTTTCAAGACTGGGAAGCCTTTGGGAGGAAGATGCGAGACTCAGCTTTCTAGGAAAACCGGTTGAATCTCTGCACGCCAGGTCTTCCCCTTTGCGGTTCACGGCCTGCCATGATTCCAGTCGCTCAGCCCTGGACACTGGGGTCACTTGTGACTCTCCTCTCTCTTATACCTACTACTCGGTAGCAGGTGCTTCGTGCCCCAAAGACGTCTACACCCCGATCCCTGGGACCCATGGGTATGTTACCTTACACGGCAAAGGGGACTCAGCAGCTGAGATAAGGATGAATTATCCAGATGAATCACTGTAAGCACAGGGAGGCAGTAAGGTCAGAGTCAGGAAAAGGAGACGTGGGTTTGAAAGCAGAGGTGGAAGGGATGTAAGTTAAAGATGGCGGAAGTGGGCCAGGGAGGACAGTAGCCTCGAGAAGCTAGAAAACATGATGGAATGGATTCTCCCCTCAGAGGCTCCAGAAAGAACCAGCCCTGCTAAACCTTGATGTTAGCGCCAGAAGACTCTTCAGACCTTTGGCCTCTAGAACTACACAAGAACATACTTACATTGTTTTAAACCAGGAGAGGTGAAGTCATTTGTTGCAATAGTAACAGGAAAATTATACAAAAAAAAAGAAGATAAAGCCATGTGGGCTTTATCTTCTTTTTTAAAAAGAATTATTTTATTTAACTTTATTTTTTAAATAGATTTTTGCTATAGGGTGCGTGCGCTCTCCAGAAAGACAGAGACACAGAGATAGAAAGCAAGAAATCCCCCCCCCCCCCACACACAAGAACATACTTACATTGTTTTAAACCAGGAGAGGTGAAGTCATTTGTTGCAATAGTAACAGGAAAATTATACAAAAAAAAAGAAGATAAAGCCATGTGGGCTTTATCTTCTTTTTTAAAAAGAATTATTTTATTTAACTTTATTTTTTAAATAGATTTTTGCTATAGGGTGCGTGCGCTCTCCAGAAAGACAGAGACACAGAGATAGAAAGCAAGAAATCACCCCCCCCCCACACACACACACGGGGGATGGCCATGCCGCAATCCCTTCTCCATTCTTCTCTTGGGATTTTGGGCACGCACGCACATGCGCCCCAGTGTGAGTTTAAGTCACAAGTTTTGGGACTTGAATTGCGGTCGGGGTTGGGGGAAAAGTAAGCTGCCAGGTCCAGGACTTGAACTGGGGTCGACCATGTGGGAGTCCAGTGCCCTTAACCACCATGCCATTTGCCAGGCTCTGCCTTTATCTTCAAAATATGGCCAGGAGCTGACTGTGGAGGGTTCATAAGAAAATGGACAAGCAATGGTTAATACCGAGGGTCCAAAATGAGCCTTACTTAAGGACATAAATACACTTGCTAGGGAACCAGCAGTTAGCGTAATGGCTATGTCGCTGGACTCCCACGTAGTCGACCACGGTTCGCGTCCTGGACCCGGTGGCTTAAAACTCACGCCGGGTATGTGTGCGTGCGTGCCCAAGATCCCGAGAGGAGAATGGAGGAGACGGGATTGCAGCGTGACCATCCCCCCTGGGGGGTGATTTCTCGCTTTCTGTCTCTATGTCTCTCTCTGTCTGTCTGGCGAGCGCACACGTGCTATGGCAAAAATCTCTCCAAAAAAAAAAAATACACTTGCTCAGGGTAAGGGCCCAAGATAAAACTCCCAGATAAGATTTTACAACAGAAAAAAAGAGATGCCGCAACCCCCTTCTGGTGCCACTGGCAGGCAATGACCAGGGGCTGAGAGGCCTCTCCCGCTGGGACTGGAGCAAAGCTTGCAGCGATTATCCTTCGCTCTCCCTACACCCGAGATCATGAAGAGAAGACCCTCCTTACCAGAAGGTGCTCAGGTCTCCACCTGGGTATTCGTGCCTGGTCTCTCCTGGGCACTCTCGCCTGTGCTCTGAGTTCTAATACACTCCATTTCTGCTCATGCGAATGTTTCTGTCTCTGGTAAATTCTTTTACCACCCACATGCCTGCCTTACTGCCCCACCGCACTGACCACTTCCGCCCAGTCTGCCACCTGCATCGTGGGCACACCAGTTCCATCCCCACCTGGCCTGGCTTCTACTGTTCTTCCGGTCTGTTGGGCCCAGACCTTCCTGCTGTCCAGATGCAGGAAATGAGGGCGAGTCTCTTCACTTGCTGTCAGGAGGCCTTTGACTTTGTCCTCAGTGCTGTCTTTCTCCAACGTCTCAGTCACCAGGCAGCCAATTCCACTGCCTTTCTTTTTGTTTAATTGCCAGAGGATGCACGTGCTCACCAAAGAGAGCCAGAGAGAGAGAGAGAGAGAGAGAGAGAGAGAGAAGTCTCAGTGGAGCAAGACCATGCAGCAACCCTTTCTCCTCCATTTCTGCAGCCCGTTGGGATTTGGGGTATACACACACATACCTGGCATGTCTTTCAAGCTGCCAAGACCAGGATTGGAACCACAGTTGTCCATATGGAATACGGCTTCCTTCACCTCTAAGCCACCAGGTTGGCCTTGGCAATACTCTTGAATATTGTCACATTTCATCGCTGAGAGGAGGCAGTGCCATCCGTGACTCCACGGGGAGAGAACAATGGAAAGCTTCTTGTCTGGACCCCTCCTGGCCTCCATCTGGGCTCGCTTTCATCCCTTCCTGTGGCTAAGTCTCCTCTGTGTCCTTCTCTGTAATAGACCATGACCACAATTGTAACGGCTTCCAGTGAGTTCTGAGAGTCCTTGCAGCAAGTCGTCAAGCCTGAGGGTGGTTTGAGGAAGCCCCCTGCACTTGCAGTTGATGTCAGAATTGAGGACGATCGGGACCAGCAGTTAGCGTAATGGCTATGTCGCTGAACTCCCATGTAGTCCACAGTGGTTCGAGTCCCAGACCCGGTGGCTTAAACTCACGCTGTGCACGTGTGCATACATGCCCAAGATCCTGAGAGGAGAATGGAGGAGAAGGGATTGCAGTGTGGCCATCCCCCCGGGGGATGATTTCTTGCTTTCTGTCTCTCTGTCTCTCTCTGTCTTTCTGGTTTGCCCTATACCAAAAACCTCTCTAAAAAAAAAATAAATAATTGAGAACAATTTCTTGTGAGGGTTGTTCTCTCTACAGTTAGAGGGTTTAAGCTTTAGTGTTTAGTACTCGGTGTTGGGATATTTAGAGCTATAGTTAACATTAGTGTTCAGATTGAACGTGTAGTTCGTGCAATCTCATATTGGAAATCACGTATAGTTTTTGGCCTGTACAGTTGCATGGTTTCTACTAAACATTAAGGAATAAACTCTCTCCCCCCCTTTAAAAATATATATGTATATATATATATATATGCCTGAGGGCATGTACACTTGCAGGAGAGAGAAACAGAGGAGAGAGGAAAGGTGATAAACCACTCCCATAACGCATGGTCATATTGTAATTCCTTCTTCTTTGGGTATTTTGAGCACACATGCAGACACACTCAGAGTGTTTCTCAAATCGCTGAGTCTGGGACTCAAGTTACATGATGGACCTGTGGGGTCCTGTCAGCTTAACTGCCCAGGTCATGGTAGCCCCACTCTGTTTCTTTTTTCTTTTCTTTTCTTTTTTTTTTTTTTTTGTCTTTTTAGAATTATTTTATTGACCTTTTTTATTATTATTATTTTCCAGTTTGGTCGGCCAGAGAGAGAGAGAGAGAAAGTGAGAAAGCAAGCCACCAGGTTTGAGACTCAAACCGTCGTCAGCCATGTGGGAGTCCAGAGTCTTAACCACCATGCCACCTGCTGGTCCCCAGCCCCACTCTCTTTCAATCGAAAGTAGAAGTAGAACATTATGTTTTAGAGATCAGAGGAAGAAAACGTGTAGCTTTATATGATCGATGTATGCATCACGGGAAATGTTTTTGGATACATGAAGACTTAGAAAGTATATTACACATAAAATCCTTGTGAAAAACATAATACAGTTGACAGGATTCAGTCCAATGAAAAAGAAATTAAAATAAAATAAATTAAAATAGAAGAGAGCTTCTATAGTAAAAAGGCATTTTATATAAGAAGTGATGATGCATAATGAAACCAGTGTAAATAGTTATATCTAATACTTTTGATAAGATAGAAAAGAAAGAGATTTGTTGTGAAAAACTAGAAAAGAATTAAGTGTACATATTCTTCCAACACTTGGAGTCATATGGCAGGATAAAGGGGGAAAATTAGTGTTCAGAACGTTGATTTGAGAGGTAAGCAGAAAAGGGTTTTTCAAACAAAAATGGCTACAAAATAATAAATGCACAAGGAAAAGACATTCGAACCTTAGGGAAGGTGTACGATTAAGGGTATTAAAATAAACTTCCATCCTGGATTTTCCTTTGTACGATTTTTTTTTTAAGAGAGGTTTTTGCTATAGAGTTTGCGCACTCACCAGAGAGACAGAGACAGAGAGAGAAAGAGAGAGAGAGACAGACAGACAGAAAGCAAGAAATCACTCTCCAGGGGAAATGCCACGCCATAATCCCTTCTCCTCTAGTCTCTTCTCAGGATTTTGGGCACACACTCACATATGCCCAGTGTGAGTTTTAAGGCGCTGGATCTGGGACTAGAACAATGGTCGACTATGTGGGAGTCCAGTGACCTAACCGTTATGCCATCTACTGGTGCCTTTTCTTTGATCTTCTGAGATGGATTCACTATTCCCTGCCCTTGTCTTTCTTTCATTTCCTATTTTGCTGGAATATTTTGGAATATTCCCTTATTTCGTTGGAATAAGAATTATAAACGGTTTGTTTCTTCTACCGTCACGCTGCACTGGTTAATTGAGCTGGGTCTAAAATTCTAGAACTTGGTTTGCCTGCTTTGTGTCTTTGAGTTCCAGGGTTGTTGATGATATTCTGAAATGCTTTACTTTGCAGGTGATGTTTACTGCTGGTTTGTGTGTGTTTTTGTGTGTGTGTGCGCGTGTGTGCGTGCGTGTGTGTTCGAAGCTTGTAAGATCGCTTCTTCTCTCCTGGTGTTCTGAAACTTGGTCACGAATGTCTGGTTGGAGGTCTTTCTCCATTTAGCCTACTCAGCACCAGCAGGGCGATTCTCTCTGCCGATGGTGTCTTTATTCGCCTATGTGAATTAAGCCAGCTCTTTACTTCTAATATGAACGGGTCACCCTAGGCCACAGGTGACCTAGGCCACAAGACATTTCTGTAAAATCAACAGGAACGTGGAGACGGATCCAGCCGGACCAACAGAAACAAAGCAAAACAAAACAACCTAGATAGAATGCAGGGAACTGAAAGTTCTAAAGTGCTGACGGGCCTCTCCAAAAATCCATGACTACGAAGACCTCCATGGTCTGGAGTGCTGCTCGGCCCTAGTCCTTCCCCATTTCATTCAGTCCCCTTCCCTCGAGACAATTATTTCACATGTCACCTCTTTTTTCAGACTCCAGTGCGTCCTTCCACATCCTTGTCTCACTGGTTACCTTGCTCTGTACTTCCGTCAGCACAAGGAGAATCAGAAGAGAATTTTCGTGAACTCCCATCATCTGATCTACCCAGTCGGCTTCCTTCCTGTTCTACAGAGCAATGGTCCCCTTCCCCTTGGCCCTAGAACCCACCCTTCTCTCTTTCTCAGGAGGCTTCACCACCTTCTCCCAACTCTCTGAGTCACCAGAAGTATTTTTAAATGGAAAAAAAAAAACATCCGTGATAGGACTTAACATTAAATGATGGAATCTCCCTCTCAGGATATTAACGATGATAAATAATATACATAGAGTATCCTTACATAGTATATACAATTTCTTAAAAAATGTAAGTGCATGCACTTGTAATATGATGCTCCCAATGGGGCCAACCTCCATTCTTCCTGAACCAAGGACACTCTTCTACTTAACTAGCATCTGAGTCTCGGAATCGGAAAATCAGACTCTGCTCGGATTTCCCCAACTGTCCAAACAGAGTTTCTTTCCTTCTCTTCTAGGATTACACTTTGTAATAGTCAAGTCTCTTCAGTGTCTTTTAATCTCTCCTTGACTTTCGTGGCCTTTAATAGTTGTAAAGAGTAGGGGCCCAGCAGGTGGTGTGGTGGTTAGGGGCACTGGACTGCCACATGGTCGACCATGGTTCAAGTCCTGGACCTGGTGGCTTGCTTTCTCACTTTCTCTCTCTCTTGCTCTGTCCCTCTCTGGTCAAAATGAAATAAAGTAAATGAATAAATAAATAAAGTTAAATAAAATAATAAAAAAAATAGTTTTAAAGAGTAGATGGGGGAGGGGAACCAGCAGTTAGCATAATGGCTATGTCACTGGACTCCCACGTAGTCGACCGCAGTTCATGTCCCGGACCCGGTGGCTTAAAACTCACGCCGGGCACGTGTGTGTGCGTGCCCAAGATCCCGAGAGGAGAATGGAGGAGAAGGGATTGCGGCGTGACCATCCCCCCGGGGGATGA
>NW_006198338.1:486204-503137 GCF_000334495.1 Tupaia belangeri chinensis | reverse complement strand
GCGCACGTGCCCTACAGTGAAAATCTCTCAAAAAAAAAAAAAAAGAGTAGATGGGGGAACCAGAAGATGGCGTAATGGTCACATTGCCGGACTCCTACGTAGTCAGCTGTGGTTCAAGTCCCGGACTGGTAACTTAAAACTCACACCAGGCATGTTTGCATGCCTGCCCAAGATCCTGAGAGGAGAATGAAGGAGAAGGGATTGTGGTGTGGCCATCCCCCCTGGGGGGTGATTTCTCACTTTCTGTCTCTCTGTCTCTCTGTCTTTCCAGAGAGCGCATGCACTCTATAGCAAAGATCTCTCTCTAAAAAAAAAGAGTAGACAGGTCTGGCCCTGTAGAGCAGTGGTTAAGTGCTGGAGGTGGAGAAATGGAGAAGAAGGAAGGGCAGCATGACCATGCCTCACTGGGGCTTTTCTCTCTCTCTCTCTGACAAGTTCACATGCATACCGGCAGTTAAGGGGAAAAGAAAGGTGGACAGGCCTTTCAGTGAGTAGGTTCGGCTCCATCTGGTTGCATCCGTGCTTCTTCGGGCTGGGACTCAGAAAAGGGTCCCTGGGAAGAATGAGGAGAGGCGAAGCTGCTTTCTTCCTCCGCGTCACACGAGGAGGTGCAGGATGTGGGCCTGCCCTCCCTGGGCAGCCTCTACCACCCAGCCGGTTTGCTGCCTGCTCATCATTTTCTTGTTTGTGGTTAATAAGTATTTTGTGGGGAGATACTCTCAGACTATGCCGGTATGCTGCATTTCACTAAACCTCCATTCACTTCACTTAGTGTCCATCGAGGAATCTCGTCTGGATTAATCACTGTTATGGTGGTTGTCAAATGGCCATTTCCCTTTTTTGTTTGAGAGAGAGAGAGAGATTTCTTCTATAGGGCATGCGTGCTCGCCAGAGAGACAGAGAGACAGAGACAGAAAGCGAGAAATCACCCCCCTCCCCCAATGGCGGATAGCCATACTGCAATCTTTTCTCCTCCATTCTCCTCTTGGGATCCTGGGCATGCATGCACACATCCACCTGGTGTGAGTTTTAAGCCACCGGGTCCCAGACTTTAACCGTGGCCTACTATGGGGATCCAGTGATGTAACCATTGCGCCATCTGCTGGTCCCCAAATGGCCACTTTCCACTACCATTTTCCCTACTCCATGTATTAGTTGGCGTTGTACACAAGGAGGGGTATCAGCATAGGCTCGTGGACTCCGATTTCATTCGATGAATTTAGTCCATTACTACCATTATTTATCTTGATATCAAATCATTCCAACTTTGGCCAGCATGAGTACCACCAAAATTGGCTCTCAGGGGCCAGCCAGTGTGGAAGTTAAGGTAGCTGGATTTCACATGGCTGACTGAGTGGCCCCAGCCCGGACCTGGAGACTTGAGACACATGCCAAGCATGGGAGGAGAATGGAGGAGTAGGGATTTCAGTGTGGCCATCTGGGGGTGGCCTGTCTGATAAACACACGTGCCCTATAATGAAAATTAAAAAAAAAACAAAAACAAATAAAGCCTCTGGATCAGCGGTGGCAGCGTGGTTAAGGCGACTGGATCTCACGTGACTGATTGCACTGTTTGAGGGGCTTGAGAAGCACATCAGGTGCATGTGAGTGTGTGTGGAAATCCAGAACAGAGGGAGACATGGAGGAGAAGGGATTGCAGCTTCATCGTTCCCCACGGAGGGTGCTTTCTCACTTTCCTTCTCTCTCTCTCTGTCTCTTTCTCTCTCTCTGTTTCTCTCCAGTGGACACACATGTCCTTTAGCAAATTAAAAATGATTGGTTCTGTGTCCTTTACACATGACATCAAGGGGGAGAGAGAGAAAGGAGAGAGAGAGAGAGGGGGGAGAGAAAGAGGAGAGAAAAAGGGGAGAAAGAGGAGAGAGAGAGAGAGGAGGGAGAGAGATGAGAAAGAGAGAAGAGAAAAGGAAGAGAGAGGAGAAAGAAGGGAGAGAGAGGAGAGAGAGAGAGAGGAAAGAGAGAGGAGAGAGAGAGGAGAGAAAAGGAAGAGAGAGGAGAAAGAAGGGAGAGAGAAGACAGAGGAGAGAGAGAGGAGAGAGAGAGAAAGAGAAGGAGAGAGAACGGAGAGAGAGAGGAAGAGAGAGAAGGGAGAGAAACGAGAGAGCCAGCGGAGAGAGAGAAGGGAGAGAGAGAGGAGAGAGAGGGGAGAGAGAAAGAAGAGAGAGAGGAGAGAGAGAAAGAGAAGGAGAGAGAGAGAGCACAAGGGACTTGGTCCCATCTGCATGGCCTGTGGATGGCGGGCTGGGGTCAGAAACAGGGCTGGCAGTAGAGGGAGGTGAGCAGGGCACCGAAGAGACGAAACATAGGGAGACCCACACTTTCAAGGTCATGTGAGTGAACCTGGTGCCTCACCCTGGGATTAGACTAGAACGCGAGGGTGCTGCTCTCCATGAAGGGGAGACTACTCTGGCTGGGAAGGCTGGGGATGGTGCATGGGGAGTTTTCCTACAGAATTTCCTTGAGGGATCAGTAAGCTCCCCAGCAAGCCTGGTGAAGCTGCATTCCCCATAGTGAAGGATCTGGTAACATGAGACGGCTGCTCACTGGAGAGTCTTAAATTATCCTGTGTGCACAGAGCATCGAGGGCCCCTCAAGTCTGATGCAGCGTTCCTTGCTGGGGTTATCTTTAGCTGGTTGCTGAGGGTTGCAGCATTTCTGAGTCCTGGTGCTAGCTACTTCCTTTTTCCCCTCATCAAAATAGGCCTCCCTCCCCTCAGAACTGTCCTACAGAACCTTGTCTTGCAGAGATGGGAAATGTAGGGTTTAGGCTTCTCGAGACTCCAGTCTGGTGTCTGGTTCCTTCGTGCAGAACTGCTTACGAAGAATTCTACCACAGGAGGACTTTAAGAAAGTTAGCGGTGGTCTTGTTGTTGGTTGAGGTTAAAAAAAAAAAAAAAAAAAAAAAAGTCAATAACGCAGAGGAGAAGTAATGGAGAGAAGGAGGAAAAAAACATGCCAAATCACTTCATAATTCTTCAGGCACCACCCAGGTCCAAGGCACAATCCTTTCTTATCTGGACGCTTGCCCCCGTCTTACTCTGATTTGCTATAGCCTCAGAGGGATTTGCCAGAGGGATTTGCCAAAATATAAACTAAACAAGAAAAATTAAAATGAAATAAAAGACACTCAGATACGAAAGGAAGAAGTCAAACTACTGCTATTTACCCCTGATGTGACTTTATATATAGAAAATCTTTTTTAAAAATCCACTAAAAAGGGACCAGCAGTTGGCGTAATGGCTGTGTCGCTGGACTCTCACATAGTCGACCGCGGTTCGAGTCCTAGACCGGGTGCGTGTGCGTGTGTGCCCAAGATCCCGAGAGGAGAATAGAGGAGAAGGGATTGCGGCGTGGCCATCCCCTCTGGGGGGTGATTTATCGCTTTCTATCTCTCTGTCTCTCTCTGTCTGTCTGGCGAGCATACGCACCCTATAGCAAAAACCTCTCCAAAACAAACAAACAAAAAAATCCACTAAAAAACCCCACAAAACTAATGAATGAGGTCAGGAAGACTGTAGGATATGAGGTCAATATATTAAAATCAATTGTATTTTCACCATATATGCAGGGAACCATCCAAAATGAAATGAATAAAGCCATTTTATTTATAATTGCATCGAAAAGAATAAAACATTTAGGAATAAAGTTAACATAGGAAGCACAAAATTTCTGCTCTGAAAATGACAAAGCATTGTTGAAGAAATCACAGAAGATCTAAATAGGACCTGAACTGAGGCGCAGTGGTAACTGCAATGCTGTGAGGTGGGCCATGTGGGAAAATTGCAGGTTCCCATCCAGAGAGCTTCAGAATTTAAAAAATTGTGCCTTAAAGGACACTATCAATAAAACAAAAGATAATCCATAGAATGGGGAAAATTATTTGCAACTGCAGAACATATAAAGACACCGGGCATGCGTGTGCCCATGATCTGTATCTGGCTGAAGCAGTGGGTGGATCATAGTGTCAAGATTCTGGTAGGGATGCCATCTGTCTGTCTCTGTCTCTTTATCCATCTTCTTATTACACATGGAAGAAATAAGCATAAAAAATAATCTAAACAAAAGCATCCCATGTTAGAAGATCAGAAAACTTAGTGTTATTAAGATATTAATCCTCCCCAAATTGATCTACAGATTCAATATGTCTTTTCGAATCCTACTTGGCTTCTTTGTAGAAATTGACAAGCTAATCCTGAAATTTATACAGCAGTTCAAGAGATCCAAAATAGCCAAAGTATTCTTGGAAAAGAAGAAAAAGTCAGAAGACTCACACTTTCTGATTTCAAAACAACTAAAAAATAATAACTAAGACAAGGCGGTACTGACATAGACATACAAATCAATGGGACAGAATTGAAAGTTCATAAGCACATTCATGCATCTACAGTAAACTGATTTTAGATGATGCTGCCAAAGCTGTTATTCAATGTGGAAGGGATAGTCTTTTTAAAACAGTGGAGTTAGTACAACTGGATAGCTGCACAAAAGAGGATGAAGTTCGATTCTTATCTGACATTATATAGAAAAGTCAAATCAAAGTTGGTTGAAGACCTAAAAGTGAGAACCCTTTTCAAAGAAAATTATACCCTTTCAAAGGAAAAAAAATAGTTATAAGTCCTCATGACCCTGGGTTTGACAATGGATTTCTATACATGACACCAAAAACTTGGCTGACCCATGGTCTGGTGGTTAAGAGAACTAGATCCCATATGATCAGCTACACTGTCTGGACCCCATGGCTTGAAAAACACCCTGAACACACAATGTGCGGTCCCAGAATCCCCAAAGGATAACGGAATGGAGAAGGGATTGCAGCATGACCACATCCCTCTGGGGGTCCTTCCTTTTCTCCACCTCTCTCTGTCTCTCTTTGGTGAGCACACATGCTCTCTGGTAAAAAACAAACACACAAACACACACAAGTAGCAAAATAAAATAAATAAATAAATCGAACTTCATGAAAATTAAAAAAATTGTACCTTAAAGGACACTATCAAGAAAACAAAAGATAATCCATAGAATGGGGAAAATTATTTGCAACTATAGAATCATAAAGACTGTTTAAGGGATGGCTCCATAGTGCAGTGGTTAAGTGTTGTGCATTGGGAGCTGGATCCCATATGGCTGAACATGGTTTGAATCCCAGTACTGATGGCTTGAAAAACATACCAGGTGCATGTAAGTATGTGCCCAAATCCTAATGGGATGGAAAAATGGAGAAGAAGAGATGGCCATGTAATCATACCCTATGGGGGTACTGCTTTCTCATTCCCTCTTTGGGACGCTCATGCTTCCTATGGAAATTAAAAAAAAAAGACTGCATACATTTCAGTAATGAAAAGACCGTCCAATTAAACAATGAGCAGAGGATCTGAGCAGACTTTTCTCCAAAGAAGATATAAAAATGGCCATTAAACACATTAAAACATGCTCAACGTCAGTAGTCATTAGGGAAACGAAATCAAAACCACATGAGATAACACTTCACACCCACCATGATGATGTGAATAAAAAACCTCAAACAAGTGTCAACAAGGATGTGAAGAAAGAACTCTCATACACTGCTGATGGGAGTGTAAAGTGGTACAGCCACTTTGGAAATCAGTTTGGCAGTTCTACCAAAAGTTAAGCACGTAGTTCTCATAGACCTAGCAATTCCACTCCTAGGAATATATGGAAGAAAAAGAAAAACATATGACCACTCAGAGATTTGTACACGCATGGTCACAGCAACATTGCTCCTAACAACCCAGAGGTCTAGTCATTGATAAATGGATAAACAAAATGTGGTATAGTCATACAATGGAATATTATTTGGCCATACAAGAGAATAAAGTATTGATTCATGCTACAATATAAACTTTGCAAACACACTAAGTGAAAGAAGGCAGTCACCAAAGACCATGTATTGACATATATGGCATGGAGGTTCAGGTGACTGGTCTCACACGGGTGACTGGAAGATTAGAGTCCCACATAAGGCAACTTGAAAGTCATGCCAGGCACATATACGTGCATACCCAAAGCCTTGAGAGGAGCAGAGAAGGGATTGTGGCCATCCTCCCTTGCAGGGGGGGAGTGATTTCTCATTGCCCCCATTTCTGTCTCTTTAGTGAACACATGTGCCCTATACCAAACTAAAACAAAGCAAAACAAAAGGCACATATTATATGACCCCACTTAAAGGATCCCAGATTAGCCAAATATGTAGCAACAGAAAGTAAGTTATTATGTAGACCTTCAGTGGGAGAGAGATGATGAGAAGATGTAGAAGTAATAGCTAAGGGGTAGGGTATTTCTTTTGAAAGTGATGAACATGTTTAAAAATTTACTGTGGCGGGAACCAGCAGTTAGCGTAATGGCTATGTCGCTGGACTCCCACGTAGTCGACCGCGGTTCGTGTCCCGGACCCGGTAGCTTAAAACTCACGCCGGGCGTGTGTGCGTGCGTGCCCAAGATCCCGAGAGGAGAATGGAGGAGAAGGGATTGCGGCGTGACCATCCCCCCTGGGGGGTGATTTCTCGCTTTCTGTCTCTATGTCTCTCTCTGTCTGTCTGGCGAGTGCACGCGCCCTACAGTGAAAATCTCTCAAAAAAAAAAAATTTACTGTGGGGACCAGCAGGTAGCGTGGTGGGTAAGGCACTGGATTCCCACATGGTCACCCCCACATGACCTGGTGGCTTGCTTTCTCACTTTCCCTCTCTCTCTCTCTGGTCAAATTTTTAAAAATAATAATCAATAAAATTGAAGAATTATTATTACAAAAATGTACTGTGTTGCTTGTTGTACCACTCTGGGGATGTACTATCAAGTAAAATTGTACACTTTAAATGAGTGAGTTATGTGGTCTATAAATCAAATCTCATTAATGTTATCCAAATCTATAACTACATCTATAACTATATAGATCAGATTACACCCTGCCTCTGCTGAGTACTCTCCAATTTTGCTCAGAAGAGTACATTTCAAAGACCTTGGAGTGACCTCTAAGGCCCAGCAGGATCTGGAATCCCACTCCTTCTCTGATCTCATCTGTTCCTGTTCCCTTCTTTGCTGTCTCTTTAGCTGGACAGCTTTCTCCCATATAACCACATGGCTCATTCCTTTCTCTCGTTCAGATTTTTGTTTAAATGCTACCCTCTCAATAAATTGACTAAACATCTTACTTAAAATTCCACCCTTGGGCTGACACTGTGGCCTGGTGGTTTAAGCAGCCAGATCCCACATGGTGACTGCACAGTTCAAGTTCCAGATCTGAAGCTTGAAAAGCATAATGAATGCATTCATGTGCTTGCATGCCCCAAATCCTGAATGGAGGGAGAGATGGAGGAGAAAGGATTGCAGTGTGACCATCTTCCATGGGGGAGAAGTGTTTTCTCCTCTGTCTTTCTCTGGCAAGCACACTTACCCTCTAGTAACCAAAACAACAAAAATATCACAGTTCTTACCCCCTTACCTGCTCCATTTTTCCCCCCCACAGCATGTTCTTAGGAAGAGTGGCAAAATATTAAACAGTCCATGTTATAGGGATAGAACTGTTGGGTATGAAACAAGGTATAGAGCCTAGAGACTGTTGCACTGAGCATTAATTATGGGATAGTAAGGAGTGGAGCAGGGCAGGTGTTCCAGGGAGGACAAAGGGGGTAGGGGGCACTTAGGTTTTAGGGTAGAGGTACAGAAATACCTCGACTACTCTGGCATTCTAGCACATGCCTGATGAATACAAGCTCTGCTAGTGTTGTATCTGTTCCTTATTATATTTATTATTATCTCCCCTGTTAGAATGTAAGCTCCACGAGTGCAAGAGCTTTGCCTTTTGTTCAGTGATTTATCCTGAGCACTTAGAGAAGTATGTGGCACATAGTAAACTTTTTTTTTTTTAATTGCCAGAGGTGCATGTGCTTGCCTGGCAAAGACAGAGAAAGAGAGAAAGAGAGGGAGGGAGAAGATACCCCTGTACTAGGGCATGGCCATATCACTATTCTTTCTCCTTTGTTTCTCTATCCTGTTAGGACTTGAAGCATGCGTGGACACTTGCCTGGCATGTTTTTCAAGTTTCTGGGACTGGGTTTTGAATTACAGTCAACCATATGGGATTCGGTTCTCTTAACCATAGTCAGCTTTTAGAAAATATCTGTGGGGAGTCTGAGGCCTCTGCAAGACTGAGCCACATGAGGAAGTTCTGCGTTTCCATCTGGAGACTCCCAGGTAGGACATGCACTTGCCTATATCTGGGTCTGGCTGAGGCTGGGGTGGATCACAGAGTCAGGATATGGTGGGGTTCCTCTGTCTCTCTCTCTCTCTTTACCTCTCTTGCTCATGAAAGAAATACATGAATAAATGGGACAAGTAGTTAGTATAATGGCTATGTCACTGGACTCCCATGTTGCTGACCGTGGTTCGAGTCCCAGACCCGGTGGCTTAAACTCACGCTGCGTGTGTGTGCCCAAGATCCCGAGAGGAGAATGGAGGAGAAGGGATTGTGGTGTGGCCATCCCCCCTGGGGGGTGATTTCTCACTTTCTGTCTCTCTGTCTCTCTCTATCTTTCTGGCGAGTGGAGGACAACCGTCCTAAAGAAAAAACCCCCCAAAAAAAAAAAAAAAAAAGAAAGAAAAGAAAAGAAAAAAAAGAAAGAAATACATGAATAAATGAACTTTGAAAGATTGAAGTTATTTTAAAAATTGAGTAAACAAAACACCTATTTTAAGCAATAACAACATGCAGATGTTTGAAATAGCTGCTGAATTTCACAATCTGACCCTTTGACATTAAGAATTTCCCAGTTCCGGGACCAACAGATGGCTGATGGTTACATCACTGGACTCCCACGTAGTTGACTGTGGTGGCTCAAAATCCTGAGAGGAGAATGGAGGAGAAAGGATTGTGGTGTGGCCATCCTCCTGGGGGTAATTTCTCACTTTCCACCTCTCTGTTTCTCTGGCAAGCACATGCATTCTATAGCAAAAATCTCTCTCTCTCTAAAAAAAAAAAAAATATTCCAGCTCTAACACGTTTGTTGGCTCAGGACAAACAACTTGGTTTTATATATAAGTTATTGAAAATGTCTAGACAAAAGGAAAGTGGAATAAGTTTCAAGAGCTAGAGGTATGAAGGACATGGATTAGTCAAGAGTCTTGGTTGCAAGGTACAGAAAGTAAATTCACACTGTAAGGACAGGAAAGAACTAATAGAGTTGCATAGCTGAAAAGCCCAGGATTTAGCCTGGCTTCAGGCACAGCTGGATCCAGGAATTCCAACACTCCCCCAGGAATCTATTTTTCTTGGCTCTGTGTTCTTCTAAGTCACCATGATTTGCAGGTCAGCTCTCCCCAGACTGTAACAAAGGTAGCCACAGGCATCTCTAGATGTCGTTCTATCACTGAGTAAATTCCTGCAGGAAGACAAGACACTTTTCTAAATAGTTGGCCTGGGTTGGTTAATATGCAATCTCTGAATCATCTCTAAAGTCAGTAGGTCAGAATCTGTCTCAGATTCAGACAGATCCCTACCTAGGAGGAGTATGGTGGTCCAATTACCCATTAGGATGGAGGAAGCCCACTGAGTTTATACCAAATACTTGAGGAGTGTCTCTCAACTCCTGTTGGCTAAGGGTCATGATGTAGTGTTGACATATCTTGCTGGTGCAATGGGCAAAAATGACCAATGGATTAAATGTGAGGATTAAAGAAGGAGCGGTGTCTAGGGTGATCCAAGGTTATGGGTCTGGCAACTAAAAACATCAAGAAGCCAGAGAGAATAACTGCCAAGGATTTTTGGTTATACTTAACAGGATACATGGATAAATATGTCCACTCCATCTTCTTGTAAACAAAAGACGCTCAGGGCAGTGGACTTTTTGTAGTCATTATTGTTGTATTCTGGTGTTTTTTTGTTTGTTTGTTTGTTTGTTTGTTTTTAGTTTTGCCATGGGACATACGTACTTGCCAGAGACAGAGAGAGAAAGGAAGTGAGAAATGATCCCCCACAAGAATCGCCATGTTGCAATCTCCCTTGTCTTCCATTCTCCTCTCAGGGTTTTTGGCATGCACGGACATGCACCCAGTGTGTTTTCAAGCTGTTGGGCTGAGGACTTGAACTATGCAGCTGACCATGTGAAATCTAGCCTCCCTGAGGGGAGTTTTTTTTTTTTTTTTTTTTTAAAAAAAAACCTTCTCAAGGGCTGGTCCCGTGTCCTGTTGCTAGTCAACTGAAAATCACATGGCCCATTGCATGATTTGAATCCTAGACCCAGCAGCTTGAAAATCACACCAGGCGTGTATGTCTGCATGCCCCAAATCCTGATAGAGGGAGAAATGGAGACGGTATTGTTATGTGACCACCCCCCATTGAGGGTTGTTTTGCTATTCTCCATCTCTTTGTCTCCCTCTGGTGAGTACACATGGACTCTGGAAAATTGGAAAAAAACACATTTTTTTAGGATAGGAAATAAAGTAGAATGTTTCACCACGTAGGGGACACATTAATGATGCGTGGAGTGAGATGTCCTTCGAGAGGAGATGACAAGGAAGACATAAAAACAAGCCTTAAATAGAAGAATGACCAGTTCATCAAGTGATGCACACGAAAGAGCACGTGGGCACGGATGCAGTTAAACAAGTTTAGTGAAGAATGAGAGGAGGTTGGTCAGGTGGCATGGTGACTAAGGCAGCTGGATCCTACATGGCCAACTGCGTGGTTTGAGTCCTGAACTCAGTGACTTGAAAAACACAACTGGCATGTGTGTATGTGTGCATGCCCCAAATCTCGAGAGATGAGTGGAGGAGAAGGGATTGCGGCAGGGCCATCCCCTCCCCACCCTCTGAGAGGGGGTGCTTTCTCACTTGTCCATTCTCTGTCTCTAATGAGCGCACATGCCCTATGGCAAGTTTAAAGAAAAAAGAGGAAATGGGCTAGCCTGGTGGCCTTGTGTTTAAGGGAGTGGGACTATGACTATATAGTTCAAATCCTGGCTCTAGCAGCTTGAAAAACTGCCCAGGGTCATGTGTGTGTGTAAGTGTCCAAAATCCCCATAGTAAGAAGAAATGAGAAGGGATTATAGCGTCACCACTCACCATTGGGGAGTGCATTCTCCTCTCTCTTAGATGTGTACCTTCTGGCAAATTAAAAAAAGACAAAAGACAAAGGATCAGCAGTTGGCGTAATGCCTACGTCGCTGGACTCCCATGTAGTCAACCATGGTTCAAGTCCCAGACCTGGTGGCTTAAACTCATGCTGTGTGTGGGTGTGTCCCAAAGATCCCAACAGGAGAATGGAGGAGAAGGGATTGCTGCGTGGCCATCCCCCCGGGGGAGTAACTTCTCGCTTTCTGTCTCTCTATCTCTCTCTGTCCTTCTGGCGAGTGCACGTGCCCTACCACCCCCCCCCCCCCGAAAAAAAAAAGACAAAGAAGGAAAGAAGGAAAAAGGATAAAGAGGGATAGTAGAGGGTGCTATTTTCCACAGATGGTTTCTCTGAACACATAATTTTGATCACAGACCTCTATGGAGCAAGGGGGTGAATCAGGTAAATATTCAGGGGGAGAGTGGTCCAGGCAGAGATATCACTAATTGGAAATGAGTTTGTCATGTTCCAAAAACAGGAAGAAGACCTCTCAGATCACCCTAAAGTGCAATTCTCCTAGACCAGTCTGTTCCTTCACAGACCTAATCAACCTTTCTGGTGGACCATTGGGCTTACCATCACTACTTACACTGCTGTCTTCTCTGTATCGTGAGAAATTTCTCCCAACTTTCTAATGTCTCACCCACTAGGGAGTGAGGTCCCTGAGGACTGGAACTACGCCAGTCTCACTTTTCTCACCTTAGCATTTGCACTATGCTTGACATAGAGCAGGTGATTTAAAAGTATCTTTTGGGGCCGACAGCTGGCGTGGTGGTTAAGGGCCCTGAACTCCCATTTGGCCGACCATGGTTTGAGTCCCAGACCTGGTGACTTGCTTTTTCACTTTCCCTCTCTCTCTCTCGTCAAATGAAAATAAATCAATAAAGTTAAAATACTTCTTAAAAAAATAAAAGTATCTTTCAATGGCTGATTACTGAAAAAGTTGCTCACTTCTAGAAGGTGGTGAGACAGGTACAGTGGGAAAAGACTTGGAGGGTGGACAGACACATGGATTTTATGCTGGACTGTGGGCTTGAGTCAAGGGATGAGGTGTGAGCAGATGGGCTGCTTCCCTGACTCTACCAAGAGCATGCACAAGGTCAAGAGTTCACATTCGTTTTCTATTCTAGAATCCCAGAAATAGCCTGGAAACCATACAGCGTACAAATTGTGCTCTTAGGTCAGCATTGTGGCCTGGTGGTTAAAGCAGTCAGATCCCATATAGCTGACTACGTGGTTCTAATCCTGGACCCAGTGGCTTGAGAAACACGCAAAGCATGTGTGGGTGCATGCTCAAAATCCTGAGAGGAGGAAGGATGGAAGAGAAATGATTGTGGTGTGCCTATTCCCCATGGGGCGTGCTTTCTCCTCTCCCTCCTCTATCTCTCTGCCATTTTTAAATCTGTTTCTGCCTTTTACAAGCTCCTCCTCCAGGCTTCCAACGACATGTGCCTCTGTAGCAAAAAGAGAAAAAAAAAATTGTATTTCTGATCTGATTTCTCCTGATCCTCACTGCCCACGACTTCATGGATTACCATGTGGATGGTCCCTAGGCTGCTGTCCATGGTAGAGACCACCCCTCTTTTCTCCGCATCTTCTAATGCTTGTTCTTGTTATGTGTTTGCTATAGGGCACGTGCGCTCGCCAGAGATAGAGAGGGAGAGAAGAGAGAGAATGTGAGAAATCGCACCACGCTGCAATCACCTCTTCTCCATTCTCCTCTCGGGATCTTGGGCATGCACACAGACGTGTCTGACATGATTTTTCACACTGCCAGGTCCGTGGTTCAAGCCACACAGTCAGCCACGTGGGATCCATCCCACCTGCTGACCTGCTGGGCTCATTTTAAATATTCTCCTCGAAATACCCAAATACCCTCTTTCTCCTGGGTCAGGACTCTTTCCTGGAAAGTCTTCGGTCCCTTCCTCCGCCTTGGGAAACTGTCACAGTCTTTTGACTAGTCTTATCCCAGATCCTTTCTCTCCTTCCATCGCCTCCTCCAGACCATTTAGATTAGAGACAGGGTTTCCATACTGAGGGTAGAAGAGGGCAGGAAGGTTTTCTTTTTCTGTATGCTGCCCTTTTACCTCAAAAAACTGTGCTGTCACTGCTTGGATGGCTCTGCTGCTCCGCAAAGTTTGTACGTGGTTGATAATCCTCCCGGCTAGCATCATTTCTGGACCTTATGCTAAAGGAGTTTCTTTGTCTTGCATCCACCTAGATCTACCTTCCAAATCCCCTCTGTTAATTTCCCTTCCTGCATGTGGGAACCTCTTCCCAATTCTGGGGTTCCCTCTGACACCCCCAACATGAAAAGTTAAGGCCACCCCTGGGCCCAGGCTGGCCCCTTGGACTCAGATGTTCCTTTTCTTTCCTTCTCAGCTTCTACTCAGCCTTCACAAACTGGCTCCTGAGTCAGCTCCTAGAGGCAGGAAGGTCTCACCCTCTTGCACGGAGGCCCTGTCCCCAGTGAGGCTGGAGGCCATGTCCCCTGTGCTGTGCTCAGTCTAATGGAACACTTGCCTCACCAGATCAAAGGGCCATTTTTAATTCTGTTTCTCCCTGAAGGCTGCCTTTCACAAGCTGCTCCTCCAGGCTTCCAACGACATGAGATCCAAATGCTTGAATCTACAATCGATGCTTATTTCCCATCCCACGGGCCAAGGCAGGTGGCTGCTCAGGTTGAGGCAGGGAACTCTGGTCTAGGATCAGAAGAGGGTCGGAGCACTCACTGTGAGGAGTGGGGGGGCCCTATGGGGATAAAGGTGGGCCAGCCGGCTTCTCAGAGCTTTCCTCTCTCTCTCTCTCTTTATTTAGAGAGAGATTTTTTGCTATAGGGCATGTGCACTTGCTTAAAAGACAGACAGACAGAGACAGAGAGAGAGAGAGAGAAAGTGAGGAATCACCCCTCCAGCAGGGATGGCCACACCACAATCCCTTCTCCGCCATTCTTCTCTTGGGATTTTGGGCATGCATGCACATGCACCCAGCATGCCAGATCTGGAACTTGAACCATGGTTGACTACGTGAGAGTCCAGCGACATAGCTATTATGCCATCTGCTGGTCCCGAGTTTTCTTCTCTCTTGAGTCAAGAACTGTAAAGGTGGCAGGCCAGTGATGGGCCATGGACGACCACAGAACTCATGCTGGAGGAAAGGAGAAAATGAAGCAGAAAAACTTAGAGGACCCTGAGAGATAAGTCAGTGATACAGGGTTGGGCCCTGTCTAAAAATGCCTGGGTTTGCATTTCTCTGAAAAAGGATGGAGGGAGAGAGTGCTCTATTTCCTGCAAAGGACTGTTGGCTACTGACACCCCAGCAGCAGTGGGCGTCTCTGTCAGCTGAGAGGTGAGAAGGACACACCCAAGATGAGGGATGCTCCAGAGAGACACTGTTGGCTCTCCCCGCCCATGTTACTGTGGTGAGCTGGTGGAGGCGCCCTCATTCTGAAGGCAAAGACTCCCAGCCAGTAAATAATGGTAATAGTCACACCAGAAGCGGCGTTAACACCTAGAGTCTCAATGGCTATATAAAAATTTAAAACAAACAAATATTGAAAATAAGTAGATGATTTGCTTATTTTTTTTTATTATTGAAAAGGAAGTAAATAGGCATAATAAAAAAAAGAATCTGGGACCAGCAGATGGCATAATGGTTATGCCAACTACACTCCTGTGTAGTTGACCACAGTTCAAGTCCTGGACCTGGCGGTTTAAAACTCACACCAGGCGTGTGTGCGTGCGTGCCCAAAATCCTGAAAGGAGGATGGAGGAGGAGGAATTGAGGCACGACCATTTCCCCTGGGAGGTGATTTCTTGCTTTCTGTCTCTCACTGTCTCTCCTGTGAGTACATGTACTCTATAGCAAAAATCTCTCTTGGAAAAAAAAAATGAAGCTAAAAATGAGTCTTTCTCCTTTCCTTGTCCTCATTCACCTGTTCTCTGGCCAGAGGTGTCCTCTGAAACCAATTTCTAATTTATCCTGTCTTAGATTCTAGCTGTGAACTTTCTAGCAGATAGTGGTTTCAGACATACCTTTCCAAGTGAGGTTCCACGGCCTAGAAAGAAGGCGTCATAGTGTCTGACGAGCCAAAGGAAGTTGGCATTTCAGGGTGATTTTGACAGGTGACTTCAGGGGAGCAGACTCGGGGCATTAAACACATCACTTTAACCTCAGAGAGGAAATTAAGAACAAGCAAGAAGGGGAGCTGAGGTCACCGTGGACACCAAATGGTGAGAAAATTAATGCACCTGTTATCAGAAATGTAGCATGCAGTAGAGAAAATAGTGAAAATTTAGATAGTGAGGAAGTTGCTAAAACGGTCATTGATTCTGAGAGAATGATAAGGGCTGTTTATAGGAAGCACGAACATCTTCAGGGGTTAAGGAAGAGTAGGAGGAAATCTTATGCAATTTTCTTGCCTCTTTAGAGGGGAACTAGCTAAACAGATGTGTTTTTGTGTTTTTGCAAAAGTGAGGAGCTACTAAGTCATCAAAGTATATGTCAACGATGATCGATTGCCAGGTAGTTTTTTTTTTTTAATTTTTTTTGAGAGTTTTTTTGCTATAGGGCACGTGCGCTCGCCAGACAGACAGAGAGAGACAGAGAGACAGAAAGCGAGAAATCCCCCCCCAGAGGGGATGGCCACGCCGCAATCCCTTCTCCTCCATTCTCTCGGGATCTTGGACACGCACACACACACACCTGGCGTGGGTTTTAAGCCACCGGGGAGTCCAGCGACATAGCCATTATGCTAACTGCTGGTTCCCCCAGGTAGTTTTTAATATCCACTTGTAAAAGATTGAAAAAATGGAGTTGGAGTCATTGCTATTAAAAAAAAAAAACCAAAAAACCTCTGTTTCTATCTATTTATTTGCATGAATAATTAAAACACAGGAATGAATTTATGCCAAATTCTGTCTTATTCTGACAAGTTAATATTCACCCATAGAACGGGACCAGCAGGTGGTGTGATGGCTATGTTGCTGGACTCCCATGTAGTTGGCTATGGTTCAAGTCCTGGACCCAGTGGCTTAAGCTTATGCCAGGCACGTGTGTGTGCGTGCCCAAGATCCCGAGAGAATGGAGGAGAAGGGATTGCAGTGTGACCATCCCCTGGGGGTGATTTCTCCCTTTCTGTCTCTCTGTCTCTCTCTGTCTTTCTGGTGAGTGAACACACCCTATAGCAAAAACTTCTCCAAAAAAAAAAAATTTAAGGAAAGGCAGTAAATACATACAATGAAAATTGAAAATTTCAGAAGCACAAAGGGAGCTAAGCTGAATGGAAGTCGTCTTCCCCTCCTAGCTCCCAGCCAGCCCGAGCTCTCAGTAGAGGCACTCTGAATCCAGTTTATAGTTCATCATTTGACTCTACGGGGAGAGAGTTCTAGCAGACAGCTGTGCTCAGTACACGTGTGGCCGTTTTCTTGCTCGCCTCCTTCATCCAGAGAAAAGAACCTTTTCTGATTCCACCACTTCCGTCTGGTGGCTGGACATAGCCCTCCTAAGTAACTGAGCCTTCCTCTGCAGGCAGCACCTCAGTACTTCTCTGCCATGAAGAAGCTGGTGGAACTGAGGGAGAGCCCAGGAGAGTGCCAAGTGACACCCAGAATGTGAGGCCTCGAAGACCATCGGGGCAGCCTCCCCCACTTCACATCACTACCGCCATGTTTTTTTGTTTGTTTGTTTGTTTTTAGAGAGGTTTTTGCTATAGGGTGTGTGCGCTCGCCAGACAGACAGAGAGAGACAGAGAGACAGAAAGCGAGAAATCACCCCCCAGGGGGGATGGTCACG
>NW_006198338.1:472047-485656 GCF_000334495.1 Tupaia belangeri chinensis | reverse complement strand
AACTGATAACGAGGGGAGTCTTCGTGGACGCAGGAGGAGGGAGCAGCTGGCAGTCCCTTGGTGTGGGACTGTGCAGGACCTTCCCTAGTGAAGCCCTGATGGTCTGAAGGAGGTGACTCAGTGCCCTATGGCTTTGGAACATCTGGAGGCACGGAGCTTAGCCAACCATACGCACCTGCCCTTCCTGGAGGGCGTCTTCCTAGGCTCCTCCTCAAGGCTCCCAAGGTCTACACCCTCTCAAACCTCTTCTTCCTCTCTCTTACTTCTCTCATCTTTATTTTGTCAAAGGGGAGATGCACGAGAGGAGAGAGACAAAGAGAGAGGATGAAGGAGAAAGCGTCCTCTATGGGGTGTGGTCACGCAATCCCTTCTCCTCCATTTCTCCATCTTATCAGGATTTTAGACATACATTCACATGTGCACAGCATGTTTTTAAGTCACCAGGTCTGGGACTTGAATCACATGGTCAGTCATGTGAGATCCAGAACCCTTAACTCTTAGGCCATAAGAGTGCCCCCACTCCCAATATCTTTATTCATTCAACATGTATTTATTGAGAATCGACTTTGAATCCAGTATTGTTCTAGATTCTGGGATAGAACAGCAAACAAAAAAAGTCAAGCCCTTGCTCTCATGGAGCTCCTAGTCCAGATGGAGAGACAGATCCAGGAGAAGGCATGAGTATCACGTTCAGCCCTGGGACATCTCTTTCTGGTTGTCATGAAATCATTTCAATTTCTTGCCTTTCTCAAGATACTGAACGTCATCTCTTCCTAAGGATTTAGACTATTGTGTAATAAGAATCATAATAGTTAATGCTATTATGCAGATAGCCTTCTATAGGCTATTTCATTTATGTTTTGTCTGTGCTACTTGCTCATATGAGACAGAGACATGGACTATAGGAAGAGAGATGTTTAGATTAACATCTCAGAATGTTAAGTAGCAACCTATGTTTTGTCTGTTAAATAAGTCATATCATTATGTGTCAACTGACAGTTCTCATAAGAAAAGGGGAGAAAAGAGGGGCTATTTCTGAAATATTCCATCACCATCTTTAGGGGGTGGGAGATCTTACATAATTGTTGTCTGACTCCGTCACCTAAAACAGTATATGACTTTGGCAAGCTCCTTAACCTCTCTGGGCCTTAGTCTGATAAAGCTTAATCATATGAGAAAAGATACAAAGATGTCCTCTGCATATCCTAAAAGTTTGAGAATTAGTGGAATCATAATTATCTGGGAGCTTTAAAAACAAAAACAAAAACAGAGACTAGGGCTGGTCCAGTAGTATAGTAGGTTGACCACTGTGCATAGGAAGCCAGATCCTACATAGCAGACCAAGATTCAAATTCCAGTCCTAGTGGCTTGAACAACACACTGGGCATGTGTGTGTGTGTCCAAAATCCTGAAGGGATGAAGAAATGGTAGAGAAGAGATTGCTTGATCACACTCTGTGGAGAGAGCTTGGTTTCTTTCTCGCTCCCTAGTGAGTGCATGTGCCCTCTGGCCATCAAGACAGAAGGAAGGAAGAAAGAAAGATCCCAGGGCCTTTTCCGGATATTCTGATTTAATTGGCAAGAGGTAGAAGGCCAGGAACCTGTATTTTAATGCACATCTGGGCTTGGCAACCCCATCATGAGATTACATCTGAGCTCTATAAGTTTTTCTAAATCAAACCAGATATTCACGGTCTAGGGATCACCAGAATCTGTTCACTGCATTCAAAGAACACGTGGTCCAGTGGGATGAGCAGGCAGGTAAGCAAACGATGACAATATAGGGTGACAATTGTTTTGATAGATGTGTGCAGGAGATGGAAGTACAGGAAAGGATGTGATTGAATCTATTTTAGGGATGGAGCAGTTAGGGTGGGCTTCCAGGAGTGGGATATTCAAGGTGAGTTTGATGGTGACGCCAAATGAACAAGATGGGATAGGCGATACTCCAGGCCAAAAGAGTGACATGGGCAAAGCACTGAGGTGCTGTGTGTGTTTCCTAGGGCTGTCAGAACAAAGGACTACAAACTGGGTGGCTTAGTTCTCTCACAGTCCTGGAGACTACAAGTCTGAAATCAGTGTCAGCAGGGCCATGCCCCTTTTGATGACTCCAGGGAAGATGTCTTCCTTTCCTCTTCTAGCTTCTGGTGGTTGATGGTAATCTTTGTCTTGTAGTGCATCAGGCACCAATCTCTGCCTTTTTTTTTTTCTTTTTAAAGAATTATTTACTTTTTATTTGGTAAGATTATTAATTATTCATTGTTAAATTCACCAGAGAGAGAGAAAGAGCAAACGAGAAAGTAATCTGGCAGGTCCAGGACCTGAACTGTGGTCTGCCATGTGGGAGTCCAGCCATTCAATCACCTTAGCACTATTGCCCTCTGCCTTTTTTTTTTTATTTTTTAAGAGAGATTTTTGCCATAGGTCGTGTGTACTCACTGGAGACATACAGAGGGAGAAAATGAGAAATCATGCCCTGGAGGATGTCAGTGCCACAATCCCCTCTCTTCCATTTTCCTGTTTGGATTCTCTCTCTATTTTTTAATATTCATTAAATTTTATTTGTTATTATTATTTTTTAATTTAATGAGAGAGAGAGAGAGAGAGAGAGAGAGAGAGAGCGAACGCATGGGAGAAAGAAAGTGAGAAAGCAAACCACCAAGTCTGGGACTTGAACCATTGTTGGCCATGTGGGGGTCCAGTACCTCAACCACCATACCACCTGCCAGTCCATCCTCTTGGGATTCTGAACACATAAGCACACACACCTGGTGTGAGTTTCAAGCCTCTGCGTCTGGGACTCAAACCATAATCAGCTATGCAGGAGTCCAGCACTTTAACCACTATGCCACTTGCTGGCCCCTATGCTTCTGTCATTACACAGCCTTCTTCTCTTTGTGTCTTTTTCCTCTTCTAATAAAGATACCAGTTATTGGTTTAAGGGCCCATCCTCATCTAATATGATCTTATCTTAACTACATCTACAAAGATCTTATTTCCAGATAAGGTCATATTCTTATGTATTGGGGGTTAGGACTTGAACATACTATTTTTTTTTGGGGGGGGGAAATACAGGCATGAGACAAGAAATATGACATTTGTTCTTCTACTTTCCTCATTCATTTAACAAGGCCAGGATATTGGGTGCATTTTAAGGATTGAGAGCTGGAAACAAAATTTAGAAACATGGCTCTTGAAGTTTTGGTAACTGGGAAGTTAGGCCTAGTGTAGCTCATGATGTTGGTCCCAGTGATGGGTTCAGATTTGTTGGGCAGCACTCTTGGGCTCATGCACTGGTCAGATGTACTGATGGACTGCTGTTGGCCAGGCACTCATGACTGATTTCTCAGCTGTGGTTGAGGAGAGGTGATTCTCCAATACTATTTTGAGAACTTATTTGCCTCCTTTGGCTTGCTAAGTATCTCAGCTACTTCGAGAAAGCAAATGATCGTCCCAGCCAGGCACCAGGATCAGGGCTGATCAGCCCGAGCTACACCTCTAATATCCAAGCTCACATCCCAGTTTCAGAGCTAGAAGGGACAGAGGAATTGCAGGCCTCTTGAGCAGACATCTCCATCCAACGCCCCCTTCCCATTTTGCCTGCTGCACTTCAGAGTGTGATTTTTTTCCTTTTTCTTTTCTCCTTTTTTCTCTTTTTCTTTTCTCTTTTTCTTCCACCTTACATTCACATTCTGCTGTTCAGCCCACACCCCCCAGAGGGTCTAGACAGGTCTAGTAGCCTAATATCTGAACATTGTGGGGCTCAGAGAAATCCTCACACTCTCCCCTACCGAACCACCAGCAAAAAGGGAAAAACTCCTCTTCATAAATCTGAGCTCAAAACTCCTCCTGTTGCTACTATATTGCAAACTACGGAAGAGAGAAATTGGCACCGATCTAATTCACAGCAAAGGGAAGCACGTAAACTCACAGCTGCAGAAAACTTCTCCAAAGAATTAGCCAAAGTGAATACATCACCAAATGACTGAAAATTGCAGAAGAGCCTTAATTGTGAGAAAACCAGAAAATATGTTTCCAACAAGAGAACACAGTAACCTGTCTTCAACTATGGAAAAAAAACCAAGAATGTCAGAAAAGCAATTCAGAATATTCACGGTGACAAAACTATGAGGTGCAAGAGAAAAGAGACATTAAGCTCCAGGAGATGAGAAAGTCCTTCCGTGACTTGAAAAAGAAGATAGACAACATTAGAAAAGAATCAAACACAACTTCTAGAGAGGAAGACTCTAATGCAGAAGATCAAAAACTCCCTAGAAAGTATTAAGAACAGATTAGACCAAGTAGAAGATAGAATCTCTGATCTAGAGGACAAAACAATGGATTTAGATCAAACCATCAAAAAGAACGAAAATATAATTTAAAAAAATGAGGATAGCATATGGAAAATACCAGACACCATTAAATGCTCAAATATTCAAATAATAGGTGTTACAGAAGGTAAAGAATCAGACAAGGGAATAGAAGGTCTATTCCATGAATATTTGCAGACAACTTTCCAAATCTAGAGAAACATCCAGATATCCAGACCCAAGCAATAAAAGGATCCCCCAAAATAATCAACATAAGAAGACCCTCTCCACAACACACCATAGCTAAAATGGTAAAAATCTCAGACAAAGACAAGATTCTAAAAATCACAAGAAAGAAATGTCAAATCATTTACAAAGTTTACTCTACTAGGTTAACATCAAATCTCTCAACTGAAACAATGCAGGCAAGAAAAGAATGGGAAAATATATTCGAAATGCTAAAAGAAAAATAATTTCAAGGCTAGCAGATGTCACGATAGTTGGGGTGCTGGACTCTCATATGGGTGACCATGGTTTGAGTCCTGGACCTGATGAGTTGCTTTCTCACTTTCTCTCTCTCTCTCTCTGTTTCTCTAGTGACTGCATGTGCCCTATAGTTAATAAAAAGTAATAATAATAATAAAGTTAAATAATTTTTAAAAAGTAAAACAATTTCAACCAAGAATACTATACCTGGTAAGACTTTTCTTTAAATGGGAAGAAAAGATAAAAGCATTCTCAGATAAACAAAATCTGAAACAATTTACTAACTCTAGACCAGCTCTTCAAGAAGTACCAAAGGGAGTGCTAAACTAGGAAAACTAAAGAGAGAAAGACAGAGATAAGAGAACAACAAACAACCAAGAAAATGGCTAACAAAATGACAGAGGTAAGTTCACAAATATCTATAATATGTTGAATGTTAATGGATTAAATTCCCCAATCAAGAGACATAGACTGGTTGAATGGATTAAAAAACAGAAACCTTCTATTTGCTGCCTGCAAGAAACACACTTCATGGGTAAAGACATACATAGACTAAAAGTGAAGGGGTGGAAAAAAGTATTCCATGCAAAATAGGCTTTAAGACAAAAGCTGTAAGAAGAGACAAAGAAGGGCATTATACAGTACTAAAAGGGATAATTCATCAAGAAGATATAGCCCTTATAAATATCTATTTATCCAACTTGGAAACACCCAAATACGTAAAGAAAAGACTGCTAGAGTCACAAGAAGAGATAGACCGCAAAACATAAAGATCATTGGGGATCTCAACACCCCACTATCTCCCTTGGGTATATCATCTAGACAAAAAAAATAAGTAAAGAGATACTGATCTAAATGGTATCATGAATCAAATAAACTTGATAGATATCTACAGAACCTTCTACCTAAGCCCCACAAAATATACATTTTTTTCTCACCCCCACATGGAACTTTTTAAAAGAGTGACCATATGATTGGGCATAAAACAAGCCCTTACAAATTCAAAGGCATAGAAACTATATCCAGCATCTTCTCCAACCAAGTTAAAATTAACTTCAGAAAAAAAAAAAAAACCCTCAAAATACACAAACTAAATAACCTACTCCTAAATGGCTTCAAAACCACTGAAAAAAATTAAGATTGAAATCAAAAGATTAATTGAAACCAATGATAATGAGTACACAAGTTTCCATAACCTCTGTAACACAGCAAATGCAGTCATAAGAGGGAAATTCATAGCAATTAGTGCACATAAGAAAAAGATGGAAAGGTGGCAAATAGCCTCACAACTACACCTAAGGTAAATGAAAAACAACAACAACAAAACAAAACAAAATTTAAAAATGCCAAGAGAAAAGAAATAATAAAGATTTGAGCAAAAATAAATAAAATAAAGAATAAATGAACTACACACAAAATTAGTGAAACCAAAAACTGGGTCTTTGAAAAGTTAAACAAAATTAACACACTGTTAGCTAGACTAATTAAGAAGAGAGAAAGGAACCAAATAAATCAAATTTGTAACGAAACAGGCGATATTACAACAGATATAACAGAAATACAAAAGATTGTTAGAGAATTCTATGGTGACTATACTCCAACAGACAAGAAAGCTTGGATGAGATGGACACATTTCTGGACTCGTATAACCTACCAAGACAAAATCGGAAAGACATTAGAAAGTCTCAGTAGATTCATATCAAACAAAGAGATTGAATTAGCAATAAGTAAACTCCTAACAAAGAAAAGCACAGGACGTGATGGCTTCATATCTGAAGTCTACAAAACTTTTAAAGAGGAGCTATCCCCCATTCTACTCAAACTACTTCTAAAGATCCAAAAGGATGGAATCCTCCCAAATTTACTTTATGAAGCCTCAATCATCCTCATTCCCAAAACAGGCAAGGATATAACAAGGGATATCTCTGACGAATATAGAAGCAAAACTTCTCAGCAAGGTACTAGTAAATTGTATCCAACAATACATAAAATAGACTATACATCATAAACAGGTAGGCTTTATTCCAGGTATGCAAGGGTGGTTCAACATATGGGAAACTAGAAATGTAATACACTGTATTAACAGAAAAAAAGATAAAAACCATGTGATCATATCAATCCACATGGAAAAAGCATTTGATAAAATGCATCCCTTCATGATTAAGACTCTCAGAAAAATCGTCATGGAAGGGACATTTCTCAACACAATAAAAGCCATGTATGACAAACCCATAGCTAACATTGTACCGAATAGAGAAAAGCTGAAAGCTTTTCTACTGAAAACTGGAACAAGTTTTCCATAACCTATGTAACATAGCAAATGCAGTCATAATGCACTCCTTTTCAATATGATACTTGAAGTCCTGGCCAATGCAATTAGATAAGAGACTAAAATAAAAGGTATCCAAATAGAAACAAGAAGAAGGAAATGATCTATTTGCAGATGACATGATTATGTATGTAGAAAATCCAAAAGAATTTGCAAAAAAAAGAAACTCCTGGGAGTGATAAATGGATACAGTAAAGTGTCAGCATTTGTGTCTGTGACCCTTGCTTTGGTGACTAGCAGGTTAGCTAAGTGACCTCTGGGCAGGAAGGAGTCCAAGTTTCTGGGCTTGGGGACCACTTGGGTCATGACAAGGCCTGCAGAACACAAAACTGAGGATGTTCTTTAGCCATCAAGAAAAACTAAAATGAAGCAAATGTGCCTCTTTAGATGTGGAGTAATTATTTAAAAGTTCAAGAGACAAAGGTCATAAGAGCACTGGATGGTCAATGAGTATCCAACCTTCTGTTAGAACTAAAGCAAACAAAAGGAGAACAGAGGGGATTCTGACCTCCCCTGCCCACCTCCTGCAGAGCTTTTGCCCAGGAGACTAGTAAATTGTTTCAGGGCTTGCTTTTAGCCAAACCTCATGTTTCTCATCAGCAAAATAAAGCTAATAATCCTTCATGCCCGTAACCTAGGGTCCTAGATTCCTGCAAAGTAACACCATATAAAGTGCTGTATTATTTATTCCTGCATAATTATTAACTAAATTTCAAAGCAAACTCTAGGACAAACTGAATTCACTTAAATTTAATAAACTTGTATTGGAATGTCTACACTGCTTTGGGCCTTGTGATAGGTAACTGGCTTGGCTGGGTTGTAGTATACAGTTGTTTCATCAAATATCAGTCTAGCTGTTGCTGTGAAGAGTTTTTTTTAAAGAGCTAATTAGCATTTAAATCAATAGACTTTGAGTAAAGCAAATTACTCTTCATAACGTGGATGGGCCTCATTTAATCAGATGAAGGCCTCAAGAGAGGACCTAGGAGCTCTGTTTCCAGATGCCTTTGAACCCAAGACATCAACTGTTTCCTGGCTTTTCAGCTTGATAGTCTGTTCTAAATATATTGGACTTGCCAGTCTCCGTAAACTCATGAGCTAGTCCCTTAAAATCTCTCAATATTTATATTGAAAGAGTGAGAGAAAAAGATTAAAAAAAAACTTTTTATAATATAACATGCATACACACACACACACACATGCTTCCTATATAAAATACATATATCACCAGTAGAGTATATGTCCTGTCGATTCTCTAAAGAACTCTGGCCAGTACAGGTCCTAAGCTGAAGCGTGTTTTCATGTAACATAATTTATCTCATTTAATGTTATGAGATAAAAGTAGGGATTGTTGGCTCCACTGTGCACTTGCTCTTGAGAATGCCAAAGTGACAGAGTGAGATTAAAAAATTGCTCAGGTTATAGGAAAAATAGATATTTGAAAGCGAGAGTGTCTGGATGGAGAGCCAGTGCACCGAGTCAGAGGTTGAGAGAAGAGTAAGGTGTAGGTAGAAGGAACGGGCCTCTTTAATTTCCAGATCCTTCCGTCTTGTCCTCCTCTGTCATGGCATCCTTCCTGAGCCCCTTCCAAGCAACAGTCATCAGAGACCATCAGGGGCCCAAGCAGAACCAAAGCACGCCAACCTGTGGAAACTCTTGTCAGCGGGCTGCGTGTGCGATTTGGATAAAGGCTCTTTGAGGAAGAGATGAGGAAAGTCCTACTCTCTAAAAGAGCTTTCTCAGGGTGAAATTGTGTTCATGTCCTTCATTGCCCAATTCTTTAGGTTGCAAATGATGAAAACTCAAACAAAACTGAAGTAAATTAAAAAGGGAGTTTACTGGCTGATGTAATGAAAAGGCCCATTGTTTGGGTGTGATGGGAGCCAGGTTCTTAAGTTGGGTTGCTGGAACTCCCTCGGTTTCATCATCTTTTTGTTCTGCTTTTTTCTGTGTTGGTGTCATTCTGACATAGTCTTCCTTAATAGTTGCAAGATAGAGATGAGTATGTCTAAATTTCTATTCCACCAGTTAAGGAACCCCAGGAGAGAGAGAGAGAGAGAAAGGTAGAGAATCTGCTTCCCTATTCCCACAGGTGTTCTGAGGCTGACTCTCTTTGGGTCATCTTAGAACACATGCTTACCCATGACTAATCTCTGTGGTCAGAGATGTGGAAATGGTAGGTTCCCCATGGGGGTCCATTCAAGCTCTGGGCATCTTAGAGTATATCAACGTCCTTCCTGATTTTTCATTAAAAAATTCACAAAGGAAGCCATTCGTAGATTTACCTAACTGAGAAGTAAAAGGATTTGGGTATTCATCCACCATAAAACATAAAACAAAGCAAAAGGTCAAACAGAAAATTGGACTAAAAGATTTGCCACGTTTATAGTCAACAGTCTTATTGTCAATAGTCTATAGTCAATAGTCTTTATAAATGACACACACACTGACAAAAACACTCGCTCTCTACCTCAGAAAAAATGTGCAGCTGGTGCCACTGCTGTGGGCAGTCCCGCAGAAACCTCAAAATTAGCCTGGAACATAACATACCCCTTATGCATATCAGGTAGAAGGCTTTCAAGATGAGTAACAGAACATCTGACTCATACTAGCTTAAACCGTAAGTATACAGATGTGAGGTATGTTGGCTTCAGATATGATCTGGAAAGAATTCTAGTTTTATTACCCTCATTTTTCCCCTCCCTTTCTTTCCATGTCCAGTTTCCTCCTAAGACGAGGTGCCTCCATGGGGACAAAGAGGCAACAGCACCTTCAGATTTTAAAGACTCATGTTAACGTGTCCAAAATGCGGGGCCCCAGTTTCCAAACAAAACATTTGATCTCCACGTGGATTGGGTCATTCTTAAAGCCACCCATAGACAGGGAAATGCCACGGACTGATTGGCTTAGACATAGTTCTTTTTTTTTTTAATTTTTTTTTTTTGGAGAGATTTTCACTATAGGGCGCGTACGCTCACCAGACAGACAGAGACATTAGAGACAGAAAGCGAGAAATCACCCCCCAGGGGAGATGGTCACACCGCAATCCCTTCTCCTCTATTCTCCTCTCGGGATCTTGGGCACGCACGCACACGTGCCCGGCGTGAGTTTTAAGTCACTGGGTCCGGGACGCGAACCGCGGTCTACTACGTGGGAGTCCAGCGACATAGCCATTACGCTAACTGCTGGTTCCCTAGACATAGTTCTTAAACCAGTCTGTTTGAAAACAGGTTATCCTGTATCGTCTAAGTGCATCAAAACCCACCCTAGAAGCTGGGGGTGGGAGGGTCAAACCTACTAAACTTCACAGTTCCTATAAGATGAGACTGCTGGAGAAATAGCCACCAAATAAGTCCACAGTAGGTGCGATTGTCCCAAACATGCCTCTCTTCTTTTTTCTTTTTTTAGAAATTTTTGCTATAGGGTGCGTGTGCTAGCCAAAAAGACAGAGACAGAGAGACAGAAAGCGAGAAATCACCCCCTGTGGGGATGGCCACGATGCAATCCCTTCTCCTCCATTCTCCTCTCGGGATCTTGGGCACACACACACACGCGCCTGGCGTGAGTTTAAGTCACCGGGTCCGGGACTCGAACTGCCGTCAACTACATGGGAGTCCACGACGTAGCCATTATGCCATATGCAGGTCTCATGCCTCTCTTATGTCCTCCTTCCCTCTGCATTGCTACTAGAGTTATTGTTCTAAGTTTTGCATAATCACCTTATTTAACATCTTTTAATGGTGCCACACTATGTACACTCAAAGCCCAAATCTTTCACTATGATTTACAAAGTCCTCCAAGAACTGGCCTTGAAGCTCCACGACATTTCTTCCAGGTCTGTTTCAGTTTATGGAGGGTTTTGTTTGTTATAGCGAAAGATTTCCTCATCTTCTGTTCTTCCTCATCTTCCCCTCCTGGACTTTGCTTCTAGGCACACTGATCTTTCTTCTTTTCTTTTCTCTTCCCTCCGGAACCTCATACACACTGTTTTATAAATCTTTCAGCCTTAACTTGGTATTTGTTAGTTTTACATAATCTTAAAATTATAGGTTGGCTTTGCATTTTTATAGGTTGGCTTTTCATTTTTAAGAAAAAAATAAGATTGTGTTCAGTTCAGCATGTGGAGAGAAAAGAAATTACTAGTCATACATTTGGAGGTCTTTTCCACAATTGAGGGGTTTTTTTGACAGCATTGTTGCTATAGTTCTCATAAGCATATATTTGTTTATTCGATAAGTATTTTATTGGGCACTTAGCAACAATAAACATCTATCGAATGGTCCATGTATATGCATGGTAAATGTTCCAGGACAAGGTACAGAGAGGATGTATAGAACTTGATCAGACATTGTAACCACTTATAAGACCAAAATCCATGGATTGAAAGTGGCAAGCGTATCAGGGAAGCTGTGCTCTAAACTCCATCTCCTAGGCTCCTGAAATATTCAAACAGGAAGCCATTTTAAAGCTGAGGTGTGTCCTGGCGTGTTCAGGGAAACTGCTCTAAACTCCATCTCCTAGACTCCGGAAATTCTTCTCTTCTCTTCTCTTCTCTTCCTCTTTTCCTTTCCTTTCCTATCCTCTTTCCTTTCTTCCAACTCACTCTTTTCTTTTTTCTTTTCTTTTCTTTTTTCTTTTCTTTTCTTTCTTTTTTGAGAGAGGTTTTGCTATATCTGGTGAGTGCGTGCATTCACCAGAGAGAGACAGAGAGACAGAAAGTGAGGAATTACCCCGCAGGAGAGATGGCCATGTCGCAATCCCTTCTCCTCCATTCTCTTCTTGGGGTTTTGGCACGCATGCACATGTACCTGGTGTGATTTTTTTTTTTATCATCATAATCTTCTTTATATTACATTGGATTACATATAACTTTACATTGACTTCCATTGCTATTTCAAAAGGGAATGCCATGCATGTCAGTCAACACAGAGGCATCGATCTTCCCGCTTTATCATTCAAAGTCTTTTCCATGCATTTCCCAATAATTATTATTATTATACTTTTTTAAAACAGTCAATCACTATTTCTCATTTTGCTTGTTAAAAGACTTCACCCATCATGAAATACTTCCCAGACCAGTCCAGTTGAGAATACTATACACGTCATCTTCAACAGATAATAAACCATATCTGTTTCTCACTAACATCCCCTCTATTGTTCACTTGCTATCTTTCTCTATCCTCTTCTCTTTTTTTTTTTATAGTTTATTTTTTATTATAATTTTTTTTTCCCATCGCAACACACAAATGAATTTTCCATCCAATATATACTGTGCGTTGGCTCAATCAAGCACGTCAACATATATGTTCTCAGCAAATAATTTCCCAATTCTTGTGTCCTGCATACCTTGCCTTTTGTTTTACCATCCTAGATTCCCCATCCCCCTCCCTCTGTTATGACCCATCCTCCTCCCACATTGTCCCTGTCATCCCCGATTGCCCTCCGTGCCTCACCCCTCCCCAAATGATCTGTCAGTGATCTTAATTAGTCTAAGTCTCTCCAATAGTTATCACAGCTGACACATGCCTCTACATGAACTCAAGTCTGACTTTAGGCCTAAACCCCATTGGGTAAAAAGAGCATACTATAAAGTAGAACCCAACTGGGCCCATACCGCTCACTGCAGCCATCAAATATCCAATTTTTTTTTTTAAATGGTACGAATAGTTTAACCGTTTTTTTTTGTTTGTTTTTTGTTTTCGTTTTTTTCCCGTAACATTCATTCCCTGAGCATCATCACAGCGTACTAAATGTAATCTCCCATCTAGAATAAACTGCACAGTGACCCAATCAAGCATGTTATCATCAATAATATTCCACTTCTACTTTCTTGCTTATGCACATATATGTTTTTTTTCCTCTTCCTCTTTTTTTTTATTTTTTTTTATTTTTCCTATGTTTGTCCCTCTGCCCTGTCTCACTCTCCCATTACAATATCCCTGCTATATACAGTTGTCTTCCAGAAGAGTTACTGAAAAAGTGATACATACAAGTAAAGGGAGAGAGGCCACAAGTTCCAACCATCAGCTCATAAAGTTTTTGGTAATAGGGAGCATAAACTCCACTCAGGGTTGGATAAGGAAGGGTCTCCGGCAGATCCACAAGTGTAGGTGAGTCTCCAAGGAATGCAGTTTCAGGAAAGCAGTTCTGGTACACAGGGATAATTATCAGCTGATGCGGCACAGCAGTCATCTTGTAGTTACCAGGAATGGTGTTGTGGGGGTCTGCAGTGTGAGTTGTCCTTGGGTATCTGGCTTCCTTAAAAATGGCAGAGTAGTTCTTGTTTTCCCCTGAGGTAATGCAGGGCTGGTAACTATCATCTTCTTAAGTTGCAAGTTCTTCAACCTTGTTTTCGGCCTCCGGGCCATCCCGGGCCAGAGAGGCAGGGAGGGGCAGGGAGGCCCCCCGGGCCGCGTGGCGCGCCCCCCGGAGTGGAGGAGCACCGGCCAGGCCGATCCCGGCGCGCGGCTGCACTGGGGAGGGGC
>NW_006198338.1:412618-471981 GCF_000334495.1 Tupaia belangeri chinensis | reverse complement strand
CCCCCTGAGTGGGGGGGGGCTACCTGGTGTGATTTTTAAGCCACCGGGTCCAGAACTTGAACTGTGGTCAACTACATGGGAGTCCAGCATTGTAACCATTACATCATCTACTGCTGCTTTGCTTCTTTCTTTCTTTCTTTCTTTTTTTTTTTTTTAAGAGAGATTATTGCTATAAGGCACATGCACTTGCTGGTGACACAGAGAGAAAGACATAAAGTGAGAAATCATCCCCCCCAGGGGGGATGGTCATGCTGCAGTCCCTTCTCCATTCTTCTCTTGGGATTTTGGGCATGCACGCACATGTATCCAGCATGAGTATCAAGCTGCCAGGTCTGGGACTTGAACTGTAGTCGGCCATGTGGGAGTCCAGTGACCTCTGCTGGACTCCACACTGTTTCTTTTCTTCCTTCCACCACATCTTCATCTTACTTCTTAATTCTCAGGTTAAATGCCTCTTCTGCAAAAACTATACTGACCTTTCCACACTCTAAGCCTGGGTTGAGGGTCTTTGTGCTCATGTGTCACCCTTTGTCCCTCTTGCTCTCAGCTGTATGATGACAGATATGAGTTTGTCATGTTTAGCGCTGTATCTCTGGGGTCTTCCACTGCTCCTTGGCACAAAGACTGTGTCCAACAAATATTTGTTGAGTAAATGAATGAAATAAAGGGACTGTAGTAATGAATAAACTGATTTAAGATATTTATCTTTGGGAAGTGGCATCGAGGCTAACATTTTTACATCTTTTTATCATGCTCCAAATTTTCTCCAGCAAGCCTTTATTACTTGTATCACAGACCGTACAAAAGAAGGTAAAGTCTTCCTAATATTGATTGGAGATGGTTTTCCCCATTGATCCTGGCCTTGACTTTCATGTCTGTGCCTTTTCATCTTTCTTAAGTTTTATCTTTAGTTTTCTCTTCTTTCCTCCCCCCCACCCGCCTTTTTTTCTTTTTTTTCTTGCCATAGGGCAGGTGTGCTTGCTAGAAAAGACCAGAGAAACAGGGGCAGAAAGCATTCCCAGTAGATGTGGTTACATTGCAATTTCCATTTCTTCAGAGAGGTTTTGGGTGGGCACACATACCTATCCAGTGTCTCTTTTTCAAGTTACCAAGTCCTGGACTAGCACCTTGGGTCAGCCATGTGAAATCTGGCTCCCTTAACCACTAGGCTACAGGGTTGGTCCATTACTTTTTCATCTAATCAAATATTTCATGAGTTAATTTTTAGGTCCCTTAAAGTAGTTTGGTAAGTTTTTCAAAAAACTCAAGATGAAAAAACCTTAAAGGCAATCTTCCCAAAGACCCTGACAGCCTCTTCCTATTCCTGTAGATAGAACAAGAATTTTTGTCGGTGAGGAGGAAAGCTGGGTGCTTCCCAACATAGGAAGCTCAGGCCAACCAACCAGGCAACTAAAAAGGAGGGCTTCTGTGACGTACCAACACCCAGTAGTGTAAGAGGGGGGATAATGGCTCCTTTTTTCAGTTCCTAATGTTTAGTTTGAACCTTAGGGAATTGAAATTTCCAAATTTAAGATAGCTTCATGGAGGGCCAGCCCTGTGGCCTCGTGGTTAAGGGAGTTGGATCCCACATTGCCAACTGTGGATGGAATCCCAGCCCCAGCAGCTTGAAAAACATGCTGGATACATGTATGTGCTTGCCCAAAATCTCAAAAGGAGAGAGAAATGGAGAAGAGATTATGGCATAACCATACCCCATTGTGGGGTGCTTTATCTCTCTGTCTCTTACTTGTACATGTGTCTTCTGGCAATTAAAAAAAAAGCATCATGGGAAGAATGTGGCTGAGTGGTAACTTGAGACTAATATAAGTCTCAGACTGGGTCACTTTCTACTAGTAGAACATATATGATAATGATTACCACCACAACTGATGTTCATGTAATGTGTGCTGTGTGCCAGGCCCACGTCTGAGAATGTCACTAATCTGAATGCAACTAATTCTTACTACACTATAAGGCAAACTGTTATTACTCTCATTTGTAGAGGAAGAAACTTAGGCCAAAAGTGTTAAGAGCTTGCCTAAAGTCTCAGAGCTAGTAGGAGAAACTGTTGGGATTTGAACCACATAGGGTTCTCTAGAACTTTCTCTGGTCACCACGGCACTGTATAGTCTTTCAGTTGGATGTAGGTTGATCTTCCAGAATTGGAGTTTAGTAACTGGATCTACTGTTAGACTTCTGCCTGGATCCAGCGAGCACCCGCCAAGTTAGCCACCATGGCCATGCCATTAGATAGGACCTTAAGGAGAGAAGTCATGAGCAGAGATAGTGGCTGGTGGTTAGGTTTTGAAGAGGGCCTGGTCCATGTGTGTGTTGACCTTTAACACTCCCAACCATGGTGTGCTTACTGTAGTGGTCATTATGAGTATGTGGGCCATTCTTGATGAGGTATTATAAGGACAACTTTGATGGGAACCAACCCAATTCACAAAATGGGAGATCTCTTATGAAATAAGATTTTAGCAGATTCAGTTCTGGGCTGCAGGCAGGTCTCAATGGATTCCAGAAGATTAATGTCTTTTTTTGAGGACATGGGCCTGAAACTCATCCTCATGAAAATCTGATGGGCCCTCTCCTGTTCTCTATGGATCCAGAGAGTGGTAAGATGAGAACGCCCAGGGTAGATACTACAGCAGTTTAGCCGCAGAGGTTCTTGCTGGAGGGCTGGCAGGAAGCAGTCACATTCGTACTCCCAGGAAATGAACTCAGGGAAAGATCATGAGCTTGACTTTGCCAACCTGGAGTTGTATCCCCAAACTTATTATTATTATTTTATTTTTTTAGAGAAATTTTTGCTATAGGGTGCACATGCTCACAGGAAAGACAGAGAGACAGAGAGTGAGAAATCTCCCCCCTCCCCCATGGGGGGATGGTCATGCCATGATCCCTTCTCCATTCTCCTTTGGGATTTTGGGCACGTGAGTTTCAAGTCACCAGGTCCAGAACTTGAACCGTGGTCAGCCATGTGGGAGTCCAGCAATATAACTATTACACTATTTGCTGGTGCCACTCCAAACCTTGTTATTAGCCTCTTACCAGTAACAGCCACCACAATATGTGATCCTAACTTAGAAGGAACGCTACAATGATTTCTCAGACTTCGGAGACTTCCCTGTGGTTGGGTACCATTCAGAACCAGGCCTACAGAGGACTGCAGACAGCCTTGCCGAGGTCTCTGTAGACAGTGCTTCCATGCAGCAGACACACTAAAATGGTAGTTCCTTTTCTGAGTCAGTTCGTACTGGGAAGCCAATGGATTCCTGGACAATGCTGCCCTTTTGGGTCTGCAGTTTCCTCGACTGTCCCATCCTGGGCCAAGTTCCTTAAATTAGACACAAGTGAGGGAACCAGCTCATCCTGCAAGGTGCACGGCTCCTCTGTTGATCCCGAGTAGTGGGGCCTCCACTGTTAGAGCCTCTCTGAATCTTCTCCTAGGGCCTTGGAAACTCGTTTCAGGATAAGCTGTGGCTGCTTCTGACCATTTTTAGAAAGGTGCTATTTGGATTTTGCGCATAGCTGTGAAAGTAAAAACAGGATTTATAATGCTGGGGATTGAGGAAGAGTTTTGCAACTCAAACCCCAAAGGAGAAGTGTTGGCTTTCTCAGCTTCCCCTTGATGATGGAGATTAAGGTCATCCTACCACACTGGCGACTAGCAGGCAGTTAGAATTAAAGTAGATCTTCGTCTTGCCAGAGGGCAGGAATGAGACAATTGGAGGCTCCCAGCACCACCACCCACAGCAAGCGTCCCGGCAGGTGGAGGCTGGGTGTGGACTGACAAAGCCACCTGGGTCTCCCATGGAGAGGCCAGCGCTGGCCTGCATGGAGGCTCTTCTGAACTGGGAGTGTGGCTTACTCCAGTGTGGTTCTGGAGAAAGCCACCTGCTTGGACCACACTATGCTGAAGGCCCAGGGTGTGGAGGCAGGAGGCCTGGGCAGCTCCAGACATTTCCTCACCACTCTTCAGAGCTGTCCAAGCCCTCCTACCATTCCTCTCCCACCTGCCCCTCTGAAGCCCTTCTCTCCTCTTCTCAGCATTTCTGGGGGGGAGATATGCTGGAGAGCAGACCCAGGAAGAGACTTAAAAGGAAGAAAAAGGGGAAAAGAATACAAAAAGAGTTCTGAAAAGAAGGGGGGAGGAGCACAAGTGAATGGGGTGAAGGCAGATGGTCCCAGAGGCTGGAGGTTGGGAGAAACATCATGGAGGGTCAATATAAGTCCACCCTCTGAGCACTCCTACCAGAATTAAGGAAATCTATGGGTTGGCAGGTGGCGTGGCGGTTGAGATGCTGGACTCCTGCATGCCAACCATAGTTTGAGTTCCAGACTTGGAGTCTTGCTTTTTCTCTTTCCTTCTTTCTCACTTTCTCTTTCTCTCTCTCTCTCTCTGGTCAAATTAATAATAATAATAATAATAACAAATAAAATAAAGAAATGATTCTTTTAAAAAAAGAATTAAGGAAATCCAGAACTTCTATGGCGGCTCCACACCAGTCCTTCAGACCTTTGACTATGGGGAGAGAAATTGACCACTGTGCTCTGACCCCTGCCCTCAGTGACTGAGCATGACAGGAACAGGAACACCAAGCTGGTGTTCCTGGTGTCTCCATTCCTGGAAGCCATCCAGGGGCCTCGCCTAAACTTTCCTTCCCCCCTCCAACAGAGAGGACAGACCTGCCTCGTGGGCTCAGGCTCCCACCCCCAGCCTCCCATCTCCTCACAGGTATTTTTCCCTCACACATTTCTCCCATGTGTAAAACCTTTCCATCTTGGCATCTGCTTCTTAGAGGACCGGAAAATAAAGAAAGTCTAATGCTAGAGACCTTTTTTTTTTTTTTTAAATTTTGCAGATGAGAAAACCAACACCAGCAGGCCTTCTGCAGTGATGTGGAGGAGGAAGAGCTCCAGCAACGGTAATTCTCGTTTACTCTCTCAGACATGGCCTTGGGATGCGTAGACCAGGGAGGAGCAGCCATAGGTCCAGGCTGGGAGGTTAAGTCATGCAAAGCTGAGCCAGGAGATTCAGGCTTGCAGGTGGTCACCAGGCAGTTGTAGGGATGGAGCAACCACCCTTTGCGTGGACAGAGGACTTAATGGGCAGTAAATGGAGCTGCATGGAGTGACAGCAGCTAGGAGCTATGTGTCACAGGGGGTGAAGGACAGTAGGGAGAGGATGACCCTGAGGGTGACCTGTGTAAAGTGGAGGGTGGAGAGGACGTCAGTCTGCCGTGTCCATGCCTCTGGGATTGTCCCTCCTTGCCCTGCCCACAGTGAACACTGCTCTCCTGTGGATTCTTCCAGCCTTCCTCAGTTTCTAAGCCTCCAACTACAGCACCTGCATAACTATCTCTTCTTCCACCTAAAGCTTTCTCCTTGGAGCTTGGATGGCCCTGAGATGCACTGCCCCCCCTTCCATTTCTTCTCCCCAATCCTTTCGCATCTTCCTGACACCTATTCTGTTCTAGGCTCTAGGAAGCAGGAAACGTCGTGGGAAATTTTAACCCAATTTTTCCCTGGTTCTACTTTGCAAACATCTAACTATCCCTTAGGTGATGGTAAAGAGAGGGTTTCCCTTTTTGTTTCCTTCTAGACTCTCAAAAGATTCCTTGGTTAGGAGGAGGAAGGAAATGGACCAGGTGGTCATGAGCACATAGTGGATCCGAGACAGCAGGGCCCACCTCCTGGGCAGAGTTCTGCAATGTCACAGCGGCCAGGGTCACCTGTGAGGGTGAGCAGTGAAGGGAGTCTGTGCCCTGCTCCTTGCGCAGAGTCCTGGGACTGCGAAAATCCTGGAGTGAAGGACCCAGGGAGATGGTCATGAGCAGCTGATAGGCCATGGGATTGGGCGGTGCAGACGCTGCAGAGCGAATGCTGGCCCGTGACATGGCCTGGACAAGTGAGGAGGACAACTGGAGCAGGGACCAGGCCACCTCCATGGCCCAGGGTTGAGGCGTAGAGGGGAAGGTGGCTCTCTGCAGGGTGCTTGCGTGGAGAGCGGGGGACACAGGGAAGGGAAGTTACCCCATGCAGCTGCAAGTAGGAGGAAACTGACCGATGGAGGTGTGAACAAGTGGGAGGGGCTGTGGCTCTTGTGCTAGGAAGTCCCGGGGTGGGCCAACCCAAGTGGTGGCAGCACCTGACAGTGTCACCCACTGTGACCCAGGCGTCTTAGGTCTTGCTTCTTTGCCGTCGCTATGGTTTGAATGCATCCCCTCCAAAATGCAGGGGTTGTCAATGTGCTGGTGTTGAGAGGGGGGACTGGGAGGGGAGATTTGGCCATGAGGGCTCCTCCTCTGTCAGTGATATCAGGCTCTTAAAAGAGAAGTATCAGGACCAGCGGTAGGGCGGTGGGCAAGGCAGCTGGACCCCCCACAGCTCACTGTGCAGTGTGAGTCTGGGGCCCTGTGGCTTAAAAAACATGCCAGGTGCATGGGCACGTGCCCAAAACCCCCAAAGAAGGGAGAAACGGTGAAGAAGGGATTGCGGTGTGGCCATCCCTGGGAAGGGGGGTGCTTTCTCACTTTTCCTTTCTCTCTCTGGCAAGTGCACATGCCCTTGGGCAAAATTTAAAAAATAATAACAATTAAAAAAAAGAAGGATTATGCAGTAACTGGGCAGCTTGCTAACTTGGACAGGAGGAGGAAGGGGATGGGCCAGGCCATCATGAACGTACAACTTGACTGCCTTCTGCCATGTGAGGACACAGAAAGAAGGTCCTGGGAACCAGCAGTTAGCGTAATGGCTATGTTGCTGGACTCCCACGTAGTCGAACACGGTTCGCGTCCTGGACCCGGTGGCTTAAAACTCACGCCGGGCACGTGTGCGTGCGTGCCCAAGATCCTGAGAGGAGAATGGAGGAGAAGGGATTGCGGTGTGGCCATCCCCCCTGGGGGGTGATTTCTCGCTTTCTGTCTCTCTGTCTCTCTCTGTCTGTCTGGCGAGCGCATGCGCCCTATAGCGAAAACCTCTCCAAAAAAAAAAAAAAAAGAAGGCCCTCACCAGACCAAATGCTGGCACCTAGGTCCTGGGACTTCTCAGCCCCCAGACAATGAGGGCTACATTTCTGTTGTTATTTATTTATTTTACACTGGGTTGTGGGAAAGTCATGATGCATTTTGGCATAGAAAAACAGGAAAACACGCCGATTTTCCCAACAACCTAATAGCTTGCCCCGTCTGTTGTATCAGCACAATGTCAAAGCAGCACAATGAACGGACGCCATTGTTTTACTGGTGAAAAAGAGCACATTGTGGATTTTGATTTAAGAACTAAACTTAGGGACTAGCAGATGGCATATTGGTTATGTCACTGGACTCACACATGGTTGACCACTGTTCGAGTCCTGAACCCAGCACCTTGAGATTCACGCTGGGCACACGTGTGTGTGTGTGCCCAAAATCCCAAGAGGAGAACGGAGGAGAAGGGATTGTGGTGTGGCCATCCCCTCTGGGGGGGTGATTCCTTGCTTTCTATCTCTCTGTCTCTCTCTGTTTCTCTGTTTCTCTGGCTAGCGCACACACCCTATAGCAAAAATCTCTCTCTCAAAAAAACAAAACAAATAAAAAACACCAAAGAAAACAAAGAAAGAAAGTTTAATTCATGCAAATCATCTGTCTTTCAAAGAAGGACCAAGGGTCTGGCCTTGTAGTGTAGTGGCTAAGGGCTATTAATAGAAAGCTGCATCCCATATGGTCAAGTGTGGTTTGAGGCTCGCCCTAGTGGCTTGAAAAACACACTGGGTGCCTGGGCATTCATGCCTCACATCCTGATGGGATGGAGAAACAGAGGAAAAATGATCGTGGCATAACCACACCCCATGGGGTGCTTTCTCTCTGTTCTGGTGAGCGCACATACTGCCGGTAGTAAATAAATACACACACACACACACACACACACACACACACACATGCATACGTACATACCAGTGAAGTGCCTCCTGCTTTAGACATGTTTAACTATAGCTCGCACATCGCGGGGCCTCTCTCACTATAGCTATTCCTACAACTCTGCCGCCTCCAAAGCCAAATGTTAAGATTTAACAGTGGAAACTTAATCACTATTTTGGTGGCTGCATTCATTTTACGCCAGTAAACCTCTAGTGCTGTATTAATATTTTATACAGTCTGAATAGTCATGACTAATTTTACCAGTACAAGTCATTAAACACAGAAGTCGGGGATTCCAAGGGCTCCCTTAGATGGGATTACGCAGAAGACAAACACCTCTTGCCTCCTCATGCTCTCAATCCTCCGTATTTTTGCAGCAAAACTATATTTGTGAAAACGTGTGTATGATTCCACGTCCTACTTAGGCTCTATGGTGGGTCTAAATCTGCATAAGCAGCCTTGACACATCTCAGATCCTGTGTACCTGCAGTCTCAGGCTGTAAACCCTCACCCCATTCTACTCAAGAGGGAGGAGGAGGGAGGAAGGGGAGTGGGTAGGTTCCTGGACACAGGGTTAATTAAGGCCACCACTCTTGTTTTTCATGCACAAAGGAGGGGAGATAAAGGCAGTGGAGAGTCTGAGCTCGTGCTGCAGTGAGAGAGCTGAGGGGCATAGGGTTAAGGGGTTTCAGGAGGGTTATGAGGATGCCACAGAAAGCTTCCTGGAAAAGCACCCAGAGCGAGGCTAACGTGGCATGTCTGGGAAAAACAGAAACGGGCTGGTTCCTTCGCTCCCGCAGAGCAGTAGGGCTTGTGGGGAGGCTCCTTAACGCTGGGGAAGCTGGAGTGTGTCCTCTGGGACAACCAGCAGAGGATACCGGAAGTGGCCTGTGTTGAGCCCCTGCCGTGGGCTAGAACCGGGCTGGCTGCTTCAGGGCCGTCACTCCTCTCCTCGATCCCGGATGAAGGCAGTGCCATCCCATATTTTTTGGATGAATAAACTATGGCCCAAGGCAGTTCAGTAATTTCCAAAGACACTTTTCTCTTTGCTTTTTATATGTATTCATTTCACCATTTCTTATTTACATTTAATTGATGTACAACTCCGTGGGGTCAAATACAATTTTGGAAAACATGTTGGCAGTGTCTGATAATCAAATAAATGATTTCGCTATGCTCATCGCCTCCAACAAAGAACATTACATTAGGTTGTGTACCTTTAATATTCATTCTACTGTTTTTTTTTTTTAAAAAGAGTTATTTATTTAATTTTATTTATTAATGCTATCTTTCAATTTGACCAAAGAGAAACAGAGAGAGAGAGAGAGAGAGAGAGAAAGAGTGAGAAAGTAAGCTACCAGTTCCAAGACTCAAACCGTGATTGGCCATGTGGGGGTTCAGTGCCTTAACTACCTACCTACGTCCCCCCTCTCTTTTGCAATTGGATATACATATATATATATATCTATTGTGGTATACTATTCCACACCTTCTGTGTCTTCTCTGCATGCATTCTGCTGTCTGTCAGACGTCTTTCTCCTGAGCTCCTCCCCCTGACAAACACTTTCGGAGCAGGAAGCTCTGATCCCAAGTCCAGGCTTATCAGCATCAAGGCCAGGGGTCGGAGGAGGGGCGATGGCAGACCCTCTTCACAGGAGAGTGGCGAGATGGCTTCAGGGCCCTGCTGGCCTCCGCGAGGGCTCTATGGTGTCAGAAATGCCACCCGGCACGTCTGTAATACTTGGAGGAAGAGAGTGGCCGGTGGGCAGGGGCCATCCGGGAGTGACCCAACGGGATCAGGGCTGATGGACTAGAACTTCCCAGAGACTGAGGTGGGGAATCCGAGCTCCTCGTCTCTCTCAGGTTGTTCTGATATCGTGCTCAGGGTTCCACAGGGTTTTCAATCCTCTTTGCCAGTAAAGATGCCCCGATTTCAGAGGTACTTTCAGTTCTTAATTACTGTAACTGCACCACCCCTCGACTGGGCAATTTCAAAAATCATTTCTTTTTTCTTTTTTTTGTTTAAAAAAAGTACACGATTTATTTGGGGCTGGCAGGTAGCATAGTGGTTAAAGGCTCTGGACTCCCACATGGCCAACTATGGTTCAAGTCCTGGCCTGATCATGGCCAACTATGGTTCAAGTCCTGGGCCTGATAGCTTCCTTTCTCACTTTTCCTTCTCTCTCTCTGTCTCTCTCTGGTCAAATTGGAAAATAATAATAAATAAAGTTAAAATATAATAATTCTTTTTTAAAACTATGATTGATTTAACTTTTTTTTTCCTCCCAGAAAGGGCATGTATTCATCTGAGAGTGAGAGAGAAAATAAAACAAAACAGAACAAAAAACCAGAGAGATAGAGGGAGAAAGCACCCCTCAATGGGATGTGGTCATGCCATGATCCCTTCTCCATTTCTCCATTCTGTCAGGATTTGGGGCATGCACACATGCTCAGTGTATTTTTCAAGCCACCGAGGCTGTATGACAGTCAACCATGTGTGATCCGGCTCCCTTAACCACCAGATCATGAGCTGGCCCTCTATCTGTTCCTTGAAATCTATAACTAATATACTATATAACTAAGATAACAAAAGTTCACAATATCCTGACCAATAGGACAGGGAAGACAGTGGCGATAAAGTCAAGGATTGGGATTCTTAGAATCCTAGCAACCAGCTCCTTCTTTCTGAAAAGTAAATCTGCTATAGTTAGCAAGAGACTTAGGAATACTGACATCCATGGATCCAGTAATTCCCACGATAGAATCAGAGCTGTGTGCAATGATTTGTGTTCATCACAGTGTTTTCCTGATAGTGAAAGCCTGGGAGCAGCACTCTTGTCTGTCAGTATGGCTTAGCCAGATAAAGCCAATTACGGACTCCTCTGCAACCATTGAAGACCATGACTGAGCTTGATGTATATGAGGACAAAAAGTCTGACTACTTTTCCTATTTTCCAAAATCTTTTCAAAAGGGGACTGGAGAAGTCATGCCCCCAAACATTAACAGACCATTTATTTTCTAGTAACAGGATTCTTCCTACCTCCTGTCCCTGGCATAGTATCTTTGAGATGTATATTTCAACCGATTATAGTATATTCTTGTGCTTATCTCTTCCCAAGACACAGAACTTCCCTTTCCTTGAGACGTAGATTAAGCCTTTCTTTAACTAATCTCTTCCCAAGACAGATCTTCCCTTCCAATCACCATCTAAGAATTGGGGAACCCACATATAACCTACAACCCCGCCCCCTTCGACATGTCCCGCCTTTTTGGGCCAGACCAATGGAAAATCTCTTCACTAAATTTTATCTGTCAATCTCAAAAACAAATAAAAAGAACCCCTGTACATGATCACCCTGAGAAAGGCAAGTATGTCTCTTCTCCGGGCCTAGGTCACTCATATTTGGCTTGGAAATAAACCACATTGAGTATTAATTATAATTTTTACAATTGGTTATTCTCCCGTTGACATATAGAAAATGCTCATGCTATAAAGCTAATTGAAAGAAAACAAGATTTAAAACTATATGTATGCTATGATTTCAATTTGTTTTTATTGACAGAATATTATGTGCTTGCCAGAGAGACAGAGACATGAGAGGGAGAGGGAGAAAACACCCTCCAGTGGAGTGTGGTCATGCTGCAATCCCTTCTCCTCCATTTCTTCAACCTGTCAAGATTTGAAGCACACACATGCATATACTGGAGTATTCCCAAGCTGCTGGGGCCAGGATTCAGACCTCTATTGGCCATTCAGGATCTGATTCAACTATTAGGCCATGGAGCTGGCCCCCTTTTTTTCTTTTTTCTTTTTTTCTTTCTTTTTTTTTTTTTTTGAGAGGTTTTTTAGCTATAGGGCATATGTGCTTGCCAGACAGACAGAGAGAGGCAGAGAGACTGAAAGCAAGAAATCACCCCCCTGGGGGGATGGCCATGCCGCAATCCCTTCTCCTCCATTCTCCTCTCGGGATCTTGGGCACGCACACACATGTGCCTGGCGTGAGTTTTAAGCCACTGGGTCCAGGGCTTGAACCATGGTCGACTGCATGGGAGTCCAGCAACATAGCCATTATGCTAACTGCTGGTCCCACCCCTTTTTTTCTTTTTAAAATCAGACCTGCAGAGAAAGACACAGGCAAAAGCCACCTCATTGTTAAATATTGGTTATCTCTGGGGAGATGAAATATGGTGTGATTTAAACATTTTAAATTTAAAATTCTTTCTTTTGCTTTATTTTCTATTTTCTTTACAATTAGAAAAGGACACAAAGAATATAAAACAGACACATCGAAAGGCAAATAATCCCACCTACCGTTGAAAGAAATGCAAATTAAAATGTTATTCATGTTTCCATCTCAAGAGCAAACACAGGGTAGAAGAGTAGTTTCCCTGCGGAGCTGGTTTATGGCGGCCTGGGCCACCTTGATGGGTCTAGAGGAAGTCTCACCATTGTCTCGCAGCATGCCCGGTACCTCAGAATGGAACTTTCTGAAACAACTGGGCCTCCTGGGAACAGAGGAGGATATCTGGGCCCCGAACCAGAGGATTATTCCAAATTCACTAAGACCTTCTCTCATTTGCTTTCGAATCACGCTGCTGTTAGACAGCCCAAAACGTGGTCACCAACTCAGCGAGTGAAGCAAATAATATTACAAGTCATGTTGAAACTGCAGTGGCCCCAAGGAGCCCACCAGGGGGTGCAGGCGGGCCCCTGAGTTGGGTCAGTGTGCCCCAGTGTTGGAGGCACAACTGGGACGTCATCTAGTGGCCAGGTGCTACCGAAGATGGGCCTCTCTTGAGTCAGGCCGCCATATTCCCAAGTGCTGTCTTTGGCCTCTCGGGGCCAGAACTGAAGTCTTTCCTTAGACACTCAGAGATAGCATGTCAGAAAGAGACGATTGGAAAGACGACCACTCTGCCCACACTTCCGTGCAACAGATTATAGTGGCCGAGAGCTCTTCCCAGTAACAAAATACAAAGAGGTGTCTTCTTTGTATTTTGAAAGTTAATGGAAAAGACGTACTATGGAAAAAACTGTGCATGGATTTCAGTGATTCGTTTTGCACCAAAATAAACCTGCCCTTGAATTCCATTGTCTCACAAACGTTTTGCAGGTCCCTCGCATATTCTCCATCTTTCATGGTGGCAAGCTCCTTGAGAAGGACACTGCCCCTTAGGATGCCACTTAATGAGCACAGAGTAGGCCTAATGTGAGCTGAATTATTTGGAAGGGTCTTAGATTTCATCCAAGCACCCGGGTATGACCGTCCTTCAATGGTGACCCCATTGGTCTAAGGCTCAACCCCCACCCAGATCCTACTGGAGGCCACTGATGGTATTTGCCTCTGTGAACCCTGTATCTTTTGCCAGCAAGTGACCACACTATCTGTCATTAGAGACTGTTGTCAAAGAATGGCTATTGCCCAAGGCCACTCTACACAGCCCTCCCTGCCTGAGTGCAGACTGATTTCATAAACGCTGCAATCTGCAGTATGACCCTTCTTCCTGGCAGGGCATCTGCCTCCAGACCTTGCTTCGGGCGCTTTTCTATTGCCTCACCTGTGTTCGTGCTCACTAGGGGGCTGGTCTATTGCCTCACTTGTGTTCGTGCTCACTGGGGGTCTGGTCTGGTCTGTGTTTCCACCACAATAAGGACGATAAGGACGGAGGTGGTAGACTATGAGTCAAGGCTAATAAAACACCGTGGGACCCTCTCTGGGCCTCCTTTTCCTTATCTGCAAACTCTGGGTTTGGACCCAATTATCTCTGACTACCCACAGACTTGTGATTCTCCGACTAAGAAAAGCAAAACAGCAAAGACAAAAAAGTATGAATTTTCTTGTTGGGAAAAGCTCAGTCTACTCATAATGAGATAAAGAATGAAAATAATTGCCACCATTTGTGGAGTATCTTTTGCCAGGTCTGCGCTGTAAGCTTCGATCTCATACTAAAGCCCCACAGCCCTGGGAGTGGCACTTCTTTCACTCTTCTGTTTCTGATGAGTAGGATGAGCCTCAGAGATGCTAAGAACTTGCCTGGGTCCACAGAGTTATGTTGGGACTCATCACAGATCTTTGCCTCTGAATTTCATTGTTTCCCTCTGCTTTGGGGATGTCTGGAGCTCAGAAGCGTAGTCAGCTCCATCTCACATGGTCTTCCCTTCATTTAGACCCCGAAGTCCTTGCTATGTAGGGTTTTGTTAATGAGCTTCCTCACTTTCTTCCTCTCCTGTTCTAGTCAGCACAATTAATGAACGAGGAAATACTGATTTCTTATGATAGAAGTGAAAGGACTTTTCCCCCCTCTGATTTGTATTTCTCAAGTCAAAAGAACAATTTTCTCCCTTTTTGGGAGTTCAGAAATATGTTAAAATTTAATTAAAAGTCTCATGATTTGGGGTAACTTGTGGCCTGGTGCTAAGGCAGCTGGATCCACATGGCAGACTGCATGGTTGGAGTCCTGGAACTGGTGTGTGTATATCCCAAATCCTGAAAAATAGAGAAGGAGGAGGGAACCAGCAGTTAGCGTAATGGCTATGTCACTGGACTCCCATGTAGTCGACCGCGGTTCGCGTCCTGGACCCGGTGACTTAGAACTCATGCCGGGCGTGTGTGCGTGTGTGCCCAAGATCCCAAGAGGAGAATGGAGAAGAAGGGATTGCGGCATGACCATCCCCCCTGGGAGGTGATTTCTCGCTTTCTGTCTCTCTGTCTCTCTCTGTCTGTCTGGTGAGCGCACGCGCCTTATAGTGAAAAAAACCTCTCCAAAAAAAAAAAAATAGAGAAGGAGGAGAAGGGAGTACAGTGAGCCTAATGGCTATGTCCCTGGACTCCCATGTAGTCGACCGCGGTTCGCGTCCTGGACCCGGTGACTTAGAACTCATGCCGGGCGTGTGTGCGTGTGTGCCCAAGATCCCAAGAGGAGAATGGAGAAGAAGGGATTGCGGCATGACCATCCCCCCTGGGAGGTGATTTCTCGCTTTCTGTCTCTCTGTCTCTCTCTGTCTGTCTGGTGAGCGCACGCGCCTTATAGTGAAAAAAACCTCTCCAAAAAAAAAAAAATAGAGAAGGAGGAGAAGGGAGTACAATGTGACCACACCCTACTGGAAAAATGCTTTGCCCTCTCTCTTTCTCTGTGGTGAGTGCCAGGGCCCTCTGGCAATGAAACAAGAAAGAAGAAAGATTTTTCCGTACTAAGACTGTGCTATAAAACTCCCAAACACTTTGACTAAGCTATCTCCATGGCAAAAAATTTATCTGAAGGAAATGGAACTGAAGAAAGAAAACTACACAGATGAAAGTGTTGTAAAATATGTATTTGCTAAACATTGGGAACAAGTTAAACGTTTAGGAACAGAGTCATGGTGAGGAAATCGCAGTACACAATCTTGAAGAAACATGACTCACTTTCTCATTCATTAAACCAATGTGCAGACTGCCAAGGAAGTATCAGAGACGCGGCAACAAAACAGATACCAAAGTTGCTTTCATTGAGTACACAATCTGGGAGAGCCATCTAAAATGATCATCACAAAATGCATAGAAACAGAGGGCTAAGGTCAAGAGGGAGAAAAGATGACAAAACTGCACATTATGATTGCGACTCTAAATACGCGAAGGTGTCAACACGGTCTGGACTCGTGAGTTCAGGAATGAAGACGTTTGCGAGGTTAGACCACAGATGACATTCTCTTTATCCTTATTACAATTGCTTTTCAAACTTGAATGTTTTGCACCCTCTCGCATGTTCACTGAAGACAGAAAGCTGCTCCTGTGACCCTGGCTCTCCTGGTAGGCAGTGGCATGGATGGTGTCCTTGTTTTTGTTTTTGGTTTTGTTTTTCCCCAGGTGGGCAGAGGCTTGTCACAAGGCAATTGGGAGAGATATTCAAGGCATTCAAGAGGGTTACGTCAGGGAAGGCCATCAGACTGTAGAACTAGTGATGTTCACCGGGTGCCATAGAAAGAACTAAACTTAAGGGAAATGAAATGAAAGAGAAAAAGGAAAAGAAAGAAGAAGAAAGGAAGGAAGGGAGGGAGGAAGGAAGAAAAGGAAAGAAAGAAAAAGAAAGAGAAAGAAAGAAAGAGAAAGAGAGAGAGAAAGAAAGAGAGGAAGAAAGAAGAAAGAGAAAGAAAGGAAGGCAAAGAAAGAAAGAGGAAGGAAAGAAAGAAAGAAAAAGAAAACAAGAAAGAAGAAAGAAAGAAAAAGAAAAAGAAAGAAAGAAAGAAAGAAAGAAAGAAAGAAAGAAAGAAAGAAAGAAAGAAAAAGAAAGAACGAACGAACCAGCCTTCTCTGTGTCTGCACAGTGCAGAGGTATCAGGTGACAGGAGAGGGGGAATCTGGGAACAAGACAAGAGTGCTGGGACCTGCAATAGCTCGTGGCTGGTTCCTCTTGGAAAGGATCCTCCCTGTGCAAAAGGTATCATTATCCCCTGTCCACAGATGAAGGAACCGAAGCTTGGTTAGCCCCCCATGGGCAAGCGAGAGCAATGGGATTGCATCCCACTTTGGGCCAGTTTGTAGCCGGTGCTTGAGGCTGCTGGATCCACATGGCTGACTGTGTGGTTCAAGTCCTGGATCTGGTGGCTTGAGAAACATGCTCTGTGTGTGTGTATGCATGCCCCAAATCCTGACAGGATGAGAAGGAGGAGAAGGGAGTACAGGGTTCTTTCTATTTCTGTCCCTGAACATGGTAGCAGGTGGAGATGCGTGAGGTCACATGGAAGAGACGTGGCTGAGGCTGAGTGGAAAGTGGAAAGTCCTTTCAGAAGGGGAAAGTGCTAGGGAATCTGGTGGCAATGGAGGGTTTCAGAGGCCAGGCATCTGAGTTTTGACTTGATGCAATGGACAATGGGGACACGATAGAAGGGGGGTTAATAGGAGGAAGCTAGTGGTGGCTGCTGGCCATTGTGGTCATGGAAGAGGCTGGGTCAGGCCCATGATAAAGAGGATGTGTAGCTCTCCTTACATCACATCAGAATAGTATCTATCACTCTGACTTCTTGGAAATAGGTCTTCTGTATCTCTAATGAGATGGGAATGGAAGATATCATTTTTATATTCCTTCCACCCACTCCAGGGATGGTCACCTGATACAAACTTGGCCAATCAGAACCCTTCCCTGGAATTTTGACCTTGTGATTTGAGAGGGATGGGAGTCAGTTTCTCTCTGGTGTAAAGCTGTGTTATATGAGTCTAGGAGATGCATCACTATTCAAAGATTTAAGTCAGAGAGGAAAATCTAGCTAGTTTCAAGCCTCCTGCATGAACAGCACTTACCACTCCCTCTTAATTAAGCTAGTCTGCATTGAATTTTTGCCATTTGTAAACAGAAAAAGCTCTGACATTTGTAGTAAGAGACATGTCTACCCTTTTTCAACTTTTGAGCACAATCCTCTAAAATCCTGGGGTTGCTTTGTGGCCATTGGATCCATGATTTGCGGCATCTAAGAAACAAAGGAAAAATCTATCTTCATTATCCAGTGTCAGAATCAGGAACTCTGGGTGTTCCATAGAATCAGGAACCTTGAGTGTTCTGTGGAGACGAGGCTTTGGGGATCCCTTCAGAGAAGAAGGGATGCATCTCCATCACTCGTGTAGTGAGTAAAATTGCTGCTCAGAACGCTTTCTCGCTTGCTCCTTTGCGATTCAGATGGGGAGAAACTGACATGGACTGGACGACCACACAGGACCGCCAGGCATTTACTGTACAGGTGGTAAAGGTATCTTCTGAACTTCTCCCCGGCAAACGCATAGATAAGGGGATTGAGGCAACAATGGCTAAATGCAATGATCTCCGTCACACTGAGGGCCAGCCTCAAGTCCCTCTTCAAGTCACAACTAGGAAAGAAGTCGTAGAGTTTGAGCGTCTCCAGGAAAATGACAACGTTGTAGGGAGTCCAGAAGAGGAAGAACACAATAACCACCAGTAAGATCAGTTTGATCGCTTTCGCCTTCTTGTGATTTTTGCAGGAAAACAGTGTCCGGATGATTCTGAAGTAGCAAAAACTCATAATGAGCAAGGGCAGAAGGAAGCCGAGAGAATTTACTTCCACGTTGCGGAGCACGGGCCAGATTTCCTGGAGCACCTCAGGGTAGTCACCAAGGCATTCGTTCTCCTTCCGCTTTGTGAACATGAACTGGGGTGCCGCCACTAAAATCGCTGCTGCCCAGACACCGAGGCTGATGGTGACGCCATGCTGTACGGTCCGGTTGTTCATGGAGTTGGCAGCCATGACAATGGCCAGGTACCTGTCAATGCTGATGACGGTGATGAAGAAGATGCCCCCAAAGTAGCCGATGAAGAATAGGGCGGTCGTGAGTTTGCACACGGCATTGTGGAGGCCTTCTTCGTTGATCACATAGTGAGTCCAGAAGGGCAAGGTAGCTACAAAGAGCAGATCCGACAAGGCCAGGTTCAGGAGGTAGATGTCGGCGATGCTCTTGTGCTTCTGGCTATTAGTGAGGGCAAACACCACCAGCAAGTTTCCCACCAGGCCAAAGGCGAATACAAGGGAGTAGAATATGGACATGAAGACTGTCCCAAAGGCCACGATGTCCCCCAAAAAACAGGCTTCGGCAGACTCATCGTACTCAAAGTCTTCTAAAACTGAATCAGGGGAGAGGCTGGACATGGCGAAGGCTAGATTGGAAAGGAAAACAAGTAACAGTGTTAGTTCTTGGAAGAAGAAAGTTGGGATTCTGTCTAGTCCCAGTGTAGGCAGACAGGAAGAAACAAACAGTGGTTGGGTGCCCACTAAGTTTCCCAACTCCACATGGGTCATCTTGTTTAATCCCCCTAGTCTTGGGATGGAGGATGCCACAGACCCCTTTAACAGAAAGGAAGCCAGGTCTCTGAGAGGTTCAGTGACTGGCCCAAAGTCAACTCTGAATGGCTCAGTAAGCATTTGGATCTCGGCCTTTTGTAAGTTTGGACAGATTTCGCTTTCTTTGATCTTCGAAAGTCTTCCTATGATGTAGCTAGCTTGGATGGGGTGGGGTGTGAAGGGTGAGATAGCATGTGTGGGGGTGCAACATAATTCCCATTCCTGACCTCCTCAAAGCAATTCTCCAGTGTCTTCCTTTATTTCCACCTTCTCCACCTGTGGCCTCTCATTTCTCACCCATGAAGTTAGTTATGGAGAGGTCTCAAACACTCTCCCAGAGCCCTGAGAAAATTGACACCTAGAACCCCTCATATTTCTTTTCCTTTTTCCTTCTTTCTTTCTTTTTCTTTTTTATTAATTTTTTTTTTTAAGGATTTTTCTCCTGAGGGCACATGTACTTGCTGGAGAGGGGAGAGACAGAAGGAGACGGTGACAGTGAAAGTTGAGAAATCACCCCTGGAGGGATAACCACACCACAATTCCTTATTCTCCATTCTCCTCCTGAAATTTTGGGCACACACACACACTTGGTATGATTTTTCAAGCCACCGGGTCTGGGACTCGAATTGCCATCAGCTATGTAGGTGTTCAGCACTGTAACCACCATGCCACCTGCTAACGCCATCATTTTTCTTTCTTGAGAGCCATTTTCCTTCCTCTTGGAACCAACAAGTCTTTCTCTTCCTTAGCAGATATTAGACAGAGTCACACATCCGGGGGTGACTGCATTATTTTGGGTTGCCCTGGACTTCCCTGGTTTCACCACTAGTTCTACATATTGGAAATCCTTTAGTCTCAAACCCACCAGGTCAGTTGGTCACCCCATAGTTCTAAGTGCAGAGAAGGCATTGTCCTCAGCCAGGGTCCCACAGTCATGGATGGGCTGGCTGACCCAAGGTGGAGGACAGAGTCTGTTCCACTGGCGAGGTCCCCAGACCACTACCAGGCCTGCACTTCACGTTGGCTCAATCTGCTCCACTGTTCTTATCTCTTATTTCCTTCAGAGCAGGAACTGAGAAAGAGGATACTTCCATGCAGGTTGGGAGGTAAGACTTCTCTCCTTCCCTGTCTCCTCCCATCCGGGACTCACTGGTCATTCCCTTCAGAGCTGGTGACTGAAGCACCCCGTTTGTGTTACTGCTCTGGTCACCCCATCCTCTTCCTTGTGATACCACAGACGAGCCCTTCAAAACAAACGCCTCGGGTTATCACTGCCTCCCTCTTCGCCACAGCTAATGGAAAGCTCACACTTTTTACCAAGGGAGTGTCCACACCCCACTACACCCTTTTCACGATGATTCTACTGAGGAAGTGTCTCTCCCGAATGAAGCCCCACCTACCATATTGCTTCTCCCTTCCCAGCCTCGGCTTGGTCCTGCATCTTACCCAGACTGTCCTGAGGTGAAGCAGGCCAAGGCTCTCCTGCCTGGGCCATCTTGAACTGTGGTGCAATTCTCAACCCATCACAGGCATTCTCGGTTCCAGACTGCCTCGTCCTTAGAGCAGAACTTCTGGCTGAGCCTTTAATCAATAACATTTAAAGTAGAGAGTGGTATAACATTGCTGACCTGCAGCTACTTTTGAGCTTCCTGGAGTCATTGAACATGACTCGTGCTGATAACCTGGAGAGACAGGAATTGCTGCTTGGTGCCTGGAGCTCATCTCAGAGCTTAATCTTCCCAGGTGTGCTGCTGGGTTCTTACATAGTCAAGTGTGTGGTGATTATACGTTAGGGACCCTGGGGCTAGCCACTGTCTCCCTCCCCTTCTCTTTAGTGAAATGAGCTGAAACCAAGAAGAGGCTAAAGTTGATCCAGAAAATCCTTCTGCTTGGCTTTGTGCCTGTGGTCAGTTCTTCAGCCCAGGGACTTCTGTGGGCTCAGGCTCTCATGAGAGTGAGTCCCACATCTGCTCTCTCTGGCTGAGCAATGAGTCAACTTGCTGAGTCTGACGCTCCTCACCAGCAAGACTGGGATTCATTGTCATGCCTGCCGTGGAGCTGTTCTCAGGGAGCACCTGGCACAGAGTATTACATATAGCAGGCACTTAATAAATGCAGCCTCAGGCGAGGATGCAGAAGCCCAAGGACTTTCAAAATCCTCAGGCTGCCTGGGGATTCTTAGCATCATAGAAACTTGATCTTTAAAGGTTGTTCCACCCCCTCCAAGAAATAAAATATACTTTATTTTCAGATTATTTGGGGAAGGGTATAAGTTATCCTTTACTGAACTTTACTAAGCTGCCAATGCCATTGCTAAATCATTATTTATTATTATTACCTATGTAATCCTCCCCGCAATTCTGAAAGTTCTTTATTGAACTCGCCGCTCTGTTGATATTTGTTACAAGAGGAAGAAAAGGGCTGGGAAAAAAGCACAGAGAGGCAGGGATAGTTAGGGTTTCAAATCCAGCCCCTCACCTTGCTGGGTGCCCAGGCTCAGGGCTGCCATGCGCAAAGGGACACCATTTCTGATTTGCCTCCAGATCCCACCTAAGAGGTGGTCCTAGTTCAAGGCTCTCAACATCCACTCAGCAATTGTGTAAGAAGTAGGCTCTGCTTGGCAGAAGCTCCTTTAAAGATCGTTACAGGATAGTCGCAGCCAAGGAAGGGCTTATCATCTCAATGGGGAAAATTCGCATTGATAGAGTACAGGAAGTGGGTCAATTCATTTTGCACAGATGGGATGCAGTTTCTGATAATGCCGTGGGAGGTACAGTTTTGCCTGATTGGTGATTATTTTACTAAGGAAAGCCAAAGACCTAGTCATAGGGACCTTCCCTTCTAGCCAGAAGGATTTTTCTCAGGGAGGACAGAGCAATATTCAGCAGCCCTCGTCTGGGCTACCTGGTGGCCTGAGGTCCCTAGTAAAGACCTCAGAACTATCCCAGCTGCCCCAGGAGCTCCCTCTGCTGAGTCTGCTGTGCTATGCACGTAGGTGTGCAGCCAGCGAATTGCTACCCTGTGATGAGCCATTCTGTCCCATGGTACAGGTGAAGGAAGGGGAGGGACAGCACTTTCAAAGAGTCTCTATGATTCTGAGGACATGCACTTGTCACCTAGAGACATGCCTGCTCTTTGTATTTGTTTCCATTTGGCACACAAGCGGCGCAGCAAGGTTCCTCCAAATCTAAAAATAGAGCTAAGAATTACTGTATGACCCAGTCGTCCTTTCTTGGGTATTTACCCAGAGGACAGGAAATCAGTCTGTAGGAGAGAGATTTGCACATTCATGTTTATTGCAGCAATATGCATGAAAGCTGAGACACGAACTAATCTAAGTGTCCAACAACTGATTAATGGATTAAGAAAATGTCACACCTAGACACAATGAAATACTACTCAGCTGCAAAGAACAACATCCTATTATTTGAAACCAAGTGGATGAACCTAGAAGATAAAATGCTAAGCGAAATAAGCCATACTATGAAAGACAAGTACTGTATATCCCCACTAAACATACACTGAATGTTTGCACTCTGGCAGAAACTGAAAACCTTAATGCAACAACAGTAGAGAGTAATGGCAAATGCTAAAAGCTGCATAGAGAGAGGTAGGTGGGTGGGCTCAGGAGAAAAATCATTACTATTAGTACTACTATTCTAATTTGTTATGAAGTGTGTACACTTACCCGAGGGGGACATAAAGAGAAGGAGAGAGAGAAAGCATCCTCTCAACCCGAGGGGGACATAAAGAGAAGGAGAGAGATAAAGCATCCTCTTAAATGGGATGGTCATACCGCAATCCCTTCTCCATTCTCCTCTCAGAATTTTGGGCATGCATGCACTTGTGCCCAGCATTTTTCAAACCACTGGTTCAGGACTTGAATAACACAGTTAGCCAGGTGGGATCCAGCCACCTTCACCACATCACTGGCTTGCCCAAGAGAAATAATAATTTTTCTAAAAAAAAATTGACTTTTAAAAAGAATTATTTATTTAATTTTATTTATTATTATTATTGTTTTTAAAAGAATTATTAATTTTTGTTGTTATTGTTATTATCATTATTAATTTGGCCCAAGAGAGAGAAAGGGAGAGTGAGGAAGCAAGCAACCAGACCCAGGACTTGAATCGCAGTTGGCCGTATGCAAAGTCCAACGCCTTAACCATCATGCAACCTGTCGGCCCCTATTTATTATTATTATTGTTACATTCACCAGAAAGAGAGAGATAGATTGAGAGAGAAGGAAAGCGAGAAAGCAAACTACTAGGTTCAGGACTTGAACCACAGTTGACCATGTAGAAGTCTGGCACTTTAACCACCACACCACCCGCTAGTCCCCAGGAGAAAATGATTTACAGACACAAGAATGCATGTAAGTAAGTGAACTAGGTTTTGGAATAATATGCCCCAGATGAGTACAAAATGTTATTGACAATTTAATATACACATCAGGACACTATTATCAAGTGTGTACAACATAATGTGATGTTCAGCGTCAAAGAAGGTGAATATGTTTATTCATTGATTTGATCATCACACACTATACTCGTGGTTAATGGTTAAAAAAAGCCGTATGATTATATGGGAACCAGAAATCACAATAAAAAAAAAAAAAAGTGGGACCAGCAGTTGGTGTAATGGCTATGTCCCTGGACTCTCATATAGTCGACTGCAGTTTGAGTCCCAAACCTGGTAGCTTACACTCACACTGGGCGCGTGCATGCCCAAGATCCCGAGAGGAGAATGGAGCAGAAAGGATTGCGGTGTGGCCATTCCCCCTGAGGGGTGATTTCTTGTTTTCTGTCTCTGTTACTCTCTTTCTGATGAGCGCACGTGCCCTATAACAAAAAATCTCTCCAAAAAAATTAATAAAATAAATAATAAAAATAGAAACATACACACACATAAAATACCCCCAAGCAATAATAAAATATGAGGTGTATGAAAAACCAAAGTAAATAAATAACTCAGCACAACAACAAGCGTATCATACATGCGCAACAGTAGCAGCCAACACATGAAAGGATATCTCTACTTTATGGGCAGGTAGACTGAGAGGAAGTAACTTATTCAAGGCCACCTAGCTTCTATGATGGGACTACAAATACTGTGGAAAAATGGAATTAAAGTTCTCCGTGAAGTTTTGAAGACCCAGTGTATGTGGCAGCGCTGCAATTGGGGCCCAGATATGTCCAAGCCTCTACACTTCCTCTAAACTCTGCATCAGAGTCCTCTCCCTTGCTCCCTTCCCTAAGACAAGAAGAGCCTCAGAGAAGAACCAACTCCTCTTCAGCTCTGCAGGCCGGTGTGCAGCAGAGGGAGAGGCTTGGCACACACAAATGCCATCCAAGTTGTTTTAAAAGGATAAGTTTTATATCCAGGAATTTCATTCTAGAACATTCCATGGGAGTAGTGATGAAACAACTCTTTTGACTGGCCTGTCCCTGGAGAGGCTCTCAGGGCATATGGGTGTCCTTCCTGGTCACAAACCAGAGGCCCTTGAACCCTGGGTGCTTAGCAGGTACCTAATGTGTTGAACGATTGAGTGAATGAAAAGCCTAAAGAAGCAAGAAAAGATACTCCTCAAAATGTGGAGCCCCAGGAAATGAGCCAACTCTGTACAGTCAGAAAAATAATTGAGAAAACTCAGCTTGTCAGGACCAGCAGATAGTGGAATGGTTACGTTGCTGGACTCCCATGGAGTCGACCGCAATTCCAATCCAGGACCCGGTGACTTAAAATTCTTGCTGGCTGGATGTGCGTGCATGCCCAAAATCCTGAGAGGAGAACAGAGGAGAAGGGATTGTGGTGTGGTCATCCCCCCTAGAGGGAGGTGATTTCTCTCTTTTGGTCTCTCTCTCTCTCTCTCTGTCTCTCCAGAGAGCATACATGCCTTATAACAACAACAACAACAAAACTCTCTTAAAACAAAAAAAAAGAAAAGAAAGAAAACTCAACTTCTGGGATGGCTCCGTGGTCTGGTGGTTAAGGCAGCCAGATCCCACATGACCAACTGCAGTTCAAATCCCGGATCTACTGGCTTGAAACACATGCTGGCCACGTGCATATCTGTGTCCCAAATCCTGACAGGACAGAGCAATGGCAAGATGGGATTGTGTCATGACCACACCCCACTAAACGTTCTTTCTCCCTCTCCCCCTTCCGATCTCTCTGTCTCTCTCTGGAGAGCACACGTGCTCTCCAGCAATTAAAAAAAAATAAAGAAAAAGAAAGAAACAAAGAGAAAGAAGAAGAAGGACAGAAGGAAAAGAAAGAGAGAAAACATAGCTTCTTATCCTGGTACTCTTGGAAAAGGATCTAAATCTGTGTGTGCAGCTGGTTCCAACCTGCCCTTGGTAGACAAGAGCCCAGAGTGTGTGAAGGCATCGTTTACATCAGAAATCTGACATCACACAAGGCTGTTTTCTCCATGGGATGATTCCACTCCCTTGATAACAATAGCAATGGGCCTTTGTAGGAAGAGTGGGCCCCTGCAGGGTGGACCTTTTATTTCTGGATCCCCTGAGGTGCTCAAGGATTGGGAGATGAACCTAAAGATAGAGCATCCTGGGAGCTGGACGGTGGGATAGCAAATACTGTAACACTGAGGCTGACATACATGAGGAGGTTCCAGGTTCACGTCTGGAGACCTCCCTGAGCACTTCGGCCATGCACATGCCTGTGATCAGGAGATACCTGGGGCTGGGGTTGTCAGGTGGTAACCCTGTTGGGGGTGCCTGTTTCTCGATCTCTCTCTCTTTCTCTCGGTGACTTTCTGTTTCTCTCAGTTTATGGAGGACAGAAAAAAACTTGGCGGTAGTGGTGGGGCGGTGGAATACAATCTCCTGGCAGCCAGGGAGTATGTCCACGTCTTGTTCTTGGGGGTGGCGCTCAGGGTCAGTCAAAGGCCTGATAGGCTTTATCCTCAGGTTGGACAAGGCTTTCCTCTGCTCCTGCTGATACCGTAAACCAAGTGTAACTGAATCTGAGGATTTATGCTGTTCCCGTTAAACACAGGTTTTCCATCCCATGACTGTGGAGTCTTGGTCACTACCATAGCAGTGTGATAAATATGACAATGTAACAGATTTGCTGGAAATTGATAGCTACTTTTGAATATGGTAAGAAATCTGGAAATAGTTGCATGCTAGTAAGAACTATTTTATTTAAAAATGTTCTTTAAAGCTAGATTGTAGACTATCAGAGAAAAATCATTGTGTCTGATGTTTATAAACATCTGGAAGAGGTGGCTTTCTTTCTGCATACTATTTAAACTATCTTTATTTTAGAAAAATAGTTTTCTTTTTTTCACATGAGTATTTAGAAATAGCCCCTCAATTGCTTTGTATATTTTTAAAATTTGAAAGATTTGAGGCCGGCAGGTGGCGTGGTGGTTAAGGGTGATGGACTCACACATGACTGACATGGTTTGAGTCCTGGACCAGGCAGCTTGCTTTCTCACTTTCTCTCTCCCTCTCTCTCTCTCTTGCTCTAGCCATCTCTAGTAAAGTTAAAATAAATAAATAAATAAATAAATAAATAAATAAATAAATAAATAAATAAATTCTTTAAAACATTTTTAGAAAGATTTTTTTGGCAATTGTATGTGGTGAAACATTTAATTCACTTCTGAAAAGCTATGATGTTCACTAACTATTGCATCTATGAAATTGCATCTTCTGAAATATTTTAAACATATAAAATATAAATTTGGGCCAGCAGGTGGTATGGAGGTTAAAATGGCTGGATACCGCATGGGGGATCTGCATGGTTCGAATCCCATACACAGTGGCTTGACAAACATGCCAGGCGTGTGTGTGCATGCCCAAAATCCCAAGAGGAGAATGAAAGAGAAAGGGTTGCTGTGTGTCCATTCCCAAAAAAGGATGATTTCTCACTTTTCTTTTTTCTCTTTCTCTTTCTTTGGTGAACTCATGCACCCTATAATAAAAACCCTTAAAAATGTATACATATATGTGTGTGCATGTGTGTATTATATATATGTGTGTTTAATTTTTTCCTAAGTTTTTAAAAAAGACTTAATTAATTAATTAATTAATTAGTTTATTTATTTTAATTTGACCAGAAAGGGACAGAGTGAGAGAGAGAGAAGGAAAGTGAGAAAACAAGCCACCGGGTCCGGGACTTGAACTGTGGTTGGCCATGTGGGAGTCCAGCATCTTTAACCATCACACCATCTGCTGGTCCCAATTTTTTCCTAAGTCTTTGTGTTAAATAATTATTATCTACAGAATAATTTTGTCGGCCAATAAAGCGTTCTGCCCATATCATTTTTGTGTTTCTTTCCTATCAGCCTGCATTTTACCCTGGTATATATTAATTCAAATATTATTGGAAACCTTTAGTCAATATGTAAGTTCATAATTAACTGCAATAAGTTACTTACATTCCTTCTTTTTTCTTTTTTTGGAAAACTCTCACTTCCACTTATGCTGACATATGTCAGATTAGATATATTTTTATATGCAAAAGTAATAGAGTATTAACAAGAAAATAAGCTACGTGAGATCATATTCCCTCTCCTCCTCCTGTTAAACACAGGTTTTCCATCCCATGTTACCCAGGATGTCCCAGGGCGTCCTGGTGGGATTGTATGAGTTCCCTGTTGCGGTGTCTACTCAGCGGGGTTTCATATCCACGGAGTTTCAAGAAGAAGCAGGGTTGTTGGGTGTGGCAGTAATGAGGACTCTGTCAGCTGAGGCTGCACCCTACAACTGCAGGCAGTGGTCAGCAAGAACCAAACCCTTGGACTGCCCTCGAGCCTCCTCATCCTCTGTTCAGTTAAGACAAAGTTGTATTCAGTGATGTGGAGCTAGGCGAGTTTACGCAGGACCTCGAAGCAGAGCTTTGAGTGTGTGCGGGCTCCATACCCCTGTAAAAATGAATCTCGAAGGATTTGTTTCATACGATTCCCCATTCTCCTCAACAGCCAGTCCTGGCCTACTTCCTCTGGCTCACTTCCTTTTCTCGTGTCTGCCCTTTTATTTTTTTAAAACTTTTTGGAGTGGGGGAGGTGTCAAAATTACCCCTGGTTTCCATTCAGCTTCCTTTTCTATACTTCCCTTCTCCCTTGGGGCCCAAATTATTTTCTTCTCTCAGACACTCTCATGTTGCTCTCTTCCTCTCTGGCCTTCACATCTTGCTCACTATTTTCTAAACCTCATACATCTTCTTTTTGTTTTCTACCCTCCTTGGTCCCTGTTTGCAGCATTTTAGCAAGTCCTTGAGTAAAGACTGGGTTTGTGACTCAATCTAATGCCAAGAAAATTGCAAGACTACATTTTTTTTCCCCCCTCTGGGCCAAATGAAGCTAGAGCATTGCCTGACTCTTATTCCAAATTTTCCCGGTGGAGATGCCATAGTGCTGTTAGTGTGGCAGAATCTGGAGTTACCCTCAGAAAGACCCTGTTTAGAAGCAACAGAGAGCCAGCCCTGAAACCTAGTAGTTATGGGAGCCGGGTCCCACATGGCAGACACCAGTTCAAATCTCAGCCCTGGTGGCTTATAAAACATGCCAGGCATGTACGTGCATGTCTAAAATACTGAGGGGAGGGAGAAAGGGAGGAGATAGGATTGCAGCATGACCAGGGCCCACTGGTGGGTGCTTTTCTCTCTCAACTCCTCTCTCTCTGCCTCTGGTGAGACACACACCCTCTGGCAATTAAAGAAAGGAGAGGGAACTGCCACTCCAGCGTGTCTGCTCAGCACCATGCTTCATGCACAAGAGCCCACTGCATCCTGTTCACAGCCCCACATGAGAATGTTCTCTGCACTGTGGACATAAAGCAGCAGAGGCCCAGAGGGATTTGGTTAACCTGTCCAAGGAGGTGACAGAGCCAAGATCTCAGACACAGAGACACCTCTCTGTAAAGCCCAGGCCTCTGGGTTCACAGTGCTTTTCCTCTCAGAGGAGCCGTCTGCAGGATATTACAGGCCACTCAACTTGCACTGAAAATAGTCATGGGCCCCCTTGAAAATGGTCCATGATGCAACCCTGAGTCAGTTAGGCTTCTCCCTTTGGGACTCAAAACCCTCCAGGAATGGCGAGTGGAAAATGGAGGGTGGGTGCTGATAGTATCTCCAGATAACAGTAGGTAGTCTTCTCTGCCTGACTCCCAGAATCTAGCTCTCCTCAAGGGTGATGGAGAAACTGAATTTCTTTTTTCTCTGGAGCAGGAAAGGCTGAAGTTTGAAGGGCCATGGTTCCATCTTTACATATACGATGAGATTGTTAAGACCTACCTACGTCAACCGGAGCAGAAAAAGAAATGCTCACACACACAAGCACATACAAATACACTGATGAGAAAATGAAAACAAAATGAAAAACCCACACAGTGTACAGGAGCCCTCACACTCCATGCACACATGGCTGGGGGCCCTGGGCAAGTCACTCTAGTTCTGCCTCAGTTTCCTGATGTGACATGGACATGCTGAACCAGACCACTTACTTCTAAGGGCCTGGCCAGCTCTGGTGTGCTCATCTTTTCCACAAGAATCAAGCACATGGAAGCAATCTTAAAGAGCAATGTGAATGCATGTGGCCACGTGCATAATTTGCTAGCACCCCTCCTAGGCCATGGAAGTGTCTATGCCTTGAGAGTCTCAATCCACTTCTCTCAATTGGCTCAATCTACTTTTCTCTCTAGCTTGGTCTAGCCAAAAGGAAGCACTGATAATAGAGTTGTAAAGACCTGAAATCAATAGCTCCAGCTAGGGCCAGCAGGTGGCATGGTGGTTGGGACACTGGACTCCCATATGGGCAACTGTAGTTCAAGTCCTGGACTTGGAGGCTTGCTTTTTCACTCTCCCTCTTTCTCTCTGTCTCTCTGAGGTCAAATTGAAGAAGAAGAAATAAAATTAAGTAAAATAATTAAAAAGAAATAAAGACAGAGTTCCAGCTCTGGCTCCAATTAGAATCTCCTCTGAGCATTCTCAGGCTGTGTGACCCAGAAGCATCACTATCCCAGGCATGCTCCAGGCAGTCATTCTGTCGATATTCCACCTAGGCTCACACTGCCCCTCCTGTGACGTGTGGGCAGCTGTGAAGCAGGGCTAGATTTGGGGAGGCTGGCATGTGGCTAACACATCGTAGGTGCTCTCTTCCCAGGGTGTGTTAGGCACCAGGTCAGTCTGAGAGCTAAGAGGGATCACACTGCATCTGGGCTTAGACTCTTCCCTGCCCTGACGTCCTTGGTGAAAACAAGGTCTAATGAAGACAAGGTGCGTTCTAGGGCAGAACCTGAAAGAGTGGAGGGCAGAAAGGCATGGAGAGCAACTGGGAAACCAAACCGAGGAGTGTGGGAGGAGGGTGGGCAATGGGGGAGGGCAAGAGGGAGGGAACCAAAGGGAAAAAGAAGGGAAACATTTAGGAGACACAAAAATGGCAAATGATCTGCCAATGATAATATATATATATATGTTAATATCTCTGACTGAACCAATGCACAGTGTGGTACAATGGGTAACCTCATTTGGTGTACTGTAATGACACTCAGTGATGGAATATAAAATACATACATAAATAAATAAAGAACGAGGGAAAGATTCCTCATGGCTCCTGCGAACTAGTCATTGCAGGGTAAAAGAGAAATGAAGATTTCCTACTGATAATTCAGCCTCCAGCAAACAAGCTAGCGTGGCAGGAGAGGCGAGGCCCTCAGGAGAAGATTCCTCATGGCTTCTGCAAACTAGTCATTTCAGGATAAAAGAGAAATCAAGATTTCCTACTGATAATTCAGCAAACAAGCTAGCATGGCAGGAGAGGTGATGCCTTCAGGAGAAGATTCCTCGTGGCTCCTGTGAACTAGTCATTTCAGGGTAAAAAAGAAATGAAGATTTCCTACTGATAATTCAGCCTCCAGCAAACAAGTAGCGTGATAGAACTTTAAGAATTAGGAAGAAATACACCATCCATCAGATGACTAGAAATCACCGCAGGGCCACAAGAAATATGGGAAAGCAAGAAAATACCTCTCCTCCAAGGGAAAGGAATAACTACTTTTCATCCACAAGCAGTTCAATGGAAATGTCTGATAAAGAATTTAGAACATTCATAATGGCGAAGCTAACAGAGATGGAAGAGAAGAGAGACAATGAACTGCAGAAGAGAAAGGAGGTGACGAGTCCCAGGAGGTGAGGAAATTCTTGCAAGATCTAAAAGAGGAATTATATACTTTAAAAAAGAATCAAATGGAATTGTTAGAGATGAAGGCTATAATAGAGGAAGTCAAAATCTCCCTTGAAAGTATTAAAAGCAGACTAGATCATACAGAAAATAGAATCTCAGACGTAGAAGAGAAAACTGCTGACCTAGAAAAATCCACCACAAAGTCTGAGAAAATTGCCCCAAAATTTGAGAATAATATACGAGAAGTACTAGATACCATCAAACGTCCAAATATTCGGATAATTGGCATTCCAGAAGGCGAAGAGACTCATAAGAGCATTGATAATCTATTCCATGAAATCCTGCAAGAAAACTTTCCAAACCTAGAGAGGTACTCCAAGATTCAGTCCCAAGAAATACAAAGGATCCCAAATAGAATCAAACCAAGAAGATCTTCTCCAAGACACATTATAGCCAGATTGACCAAAACCACAAAGACAAGATACTAAGATTGGCAAGAGAAAAACATCAAGTTACCTACAAAGGACATCCCATCAGGCTAACAACAGATCTCTCATTGGAAACAATGCGAGCGAGGAGAGAATGGGAAAATATATTCTAAGTGTTAAGAGAAAAGCAATTTCAGCCAAGAATACTATACCCGGCAAGATTATCTTTCATGTGGGAAGAAAAGACAAGAATATTCTCAGATAAACAAAACTTGAAAGAATTTACCAGCACCAGACCATATCTCCAAGAAGTTCTCAAGGGAGTGCTATATCAGGAAAATTAAATACAGACACACAGAAATAAGAGTTCAAAAACTAAGAAAGTGGCCAACTTAATTGTAGGGATAAGTCTGGAGTTGAATATTAAAGCCCAGAATTTAATTGGGAAAATTGAACCACAACAGAAGATAAAGTACATGAGATTGATTTGGTGAAGTATAATTTTATGACTTTTGACTAAAATATTGCTGGTTTTCTTGTGGACTTTGTTATCTGGTTGTAAGTACAGAAAGCAAACACAGATACCGGAGACAGTGTGGGAGGAGAGTGGGAGATGGCAGAGGGTAAGAGATAGGGAATCAAGGGTGGGGGAAAAAGAGCAAAACATACAGGACACAAGAAATGGAAAGTTATTTGTTGATGATAACATGTATGTTGATGCACTTGATTGAGCCAATATATAGTCTACTCTGGATGGAAAATCTCACATTGTATGCTGTAATGATGCACAGTGAATGAATGTAAATAAATAAATTTAATAAAAAAATGAAAGAAAAAGAATGGGGGAAAAAAGAAGGTAAAATAAAAAGAGGAAGGTGAAAGATGAGATTCCACCCAGGCCTGCCTGAATCCCCTTCTTTTTAGCAGAGGTCCCAAGCTCCAGTCACTGTCCCCTCCACACACACCCAACAGTGCTCCCCAAGGCTCTGTGGCCCAACTGTCCCTCCCACTGCCCCACTCCACAGAAGCCCGGGTACCTCCAAAGCACTATGGGGTAGAAATGACGGTGCAGGAGTTTTCTTGGTGGATCTTTCCTTTTGGCTAAATTTTTTCTTCCTCCAGTTTTCTATCTCAAGTATTTGAAAAAGAAAAAAAAAAAAAAAACCACAAAAACACTCCTACATTTTTGACAGGGGAGGAGAAAGAATCCTAAAATTCCATAGCCTTTCTCAGGAGTCAGTTGTAAGCTCACAATGCAGGAACCACAGGCCTCCGAGAAGCCGTGACTACAGACACTGCGCAAGCAGATAGCGAGACATAAGGAGTCGATGGAGCTTCCGGGGGAAAATGGCCTTCAGAAAGGTTTGCGGAAAATGCATATTATGAGAAATGTATGCGTGGATTTCAAACACGTGTACACGGGCATAAACTAGTACTTTCATTCCATTTTCCATGAAGTGTTGAAGTCCCTTCCTGTTTTCTCCTGTGGAGGGCATAGTGCTCATTTCTTTCTAAGGAGCTTGTTTTCCAAGGATGCAGACTTTCTGAGCCTGAGCACCCTTTCATGGGTGTAATGTGTATGTATTAAAACTGAACACTGGCACCAGCAGTTGGGATAATGTCGCTGGACTCCCACATAGTCGACCACGGTTCAAGTCCCAGACCCGGTAGCTTAAACTCACGCTGGGCACGTGTATGTGCGTGCCCAAGATCCCAAGAGGAGAATGGAGGAAAAGGGATTGCGGCGTGACCATCCCCCTGGGGCTGATTTCTCACTTTCTGTCTCTGTCTTCCTCTGTCCTTCTGGCAAGCGCATGTGCCCTATAGCAAAAACTTCTAAAAACAAAAACAAAAACAAAAAACTGAACACTACATTTGTGTCAGCAGTTCATTAATTAAAATTGTTTTATGGACCTGGCAGGTGGCATGTTGGTTAAAGGTGCTGGACTCCCACATGGTCAACGGCAGGTCAAGTCCCGCCTGGCGGCTTGCTTTCTTACTTTCTCTCTCTCTCTCACTCTGTCTCTCTCTGGTCAAATCCAAATAAACAAATGAATAAATAAATAAATAAATAAACTTAAATAAAATAATTCTTAAAAAAATCATTTTATGACAAACGAAATACATGTTCATTATAAAAACTGTTGATCACACAGAAAAGCATGGAGGAAAAAGGAAAAAACAAAACAAACAAACAAAAAGCACAAACGACTATTAACAAGACACTTTCTAAAGTCAATCACAACAACCTGTGAGCTTTCTCCTTCTAATCTTCATACATTTAGCATTTAGATAAGGGCATTTATGTTTACGTTTAAAATGCAGGTGCCATGTAAAAACATTTTATTATTAAATTTTCAAGCCTATATGAAAGCAGAGAGAACTCCTTTGCACCCGTCACCAGGCTTCAAGACTTAGCAACTCAGGCAATATTTTATCTATTTCCCACCATGGCCCTGTGAGGTTATTATTATTAATTATTATTATTATTTAGAGCATGTGCACTTGCAGGAGACAGGCAGAGACAGAGAAAGGGAAGGAAAGTGAGACAGACCCTCCAAAGGGCATGGCCATACCACAATCCCTTCTCCTCCATTCTCTCCTTGAGATTTTGGGGATACACACGTATGCACCTTTTGTGTTTTCAAGCCATAGGACTCATGACTCAAGCCACAGAGTCGCTGTGTGGAGTCCAGCCACCTTAACCACCACACCATCGCCTGGCCTGTGGGATTATTAATTTCACTCACGAACACTTAAATGTGGGTTTCTATAAGAGAAGGACTCTTTGTGTATATATATAAATATATGTGTGTGTGTGTGTATATATACGTATACATATATATACACACACACATGCACACATACACATATATATTGCATCTCAATATTTCTCACCTTAAAAAATTAGCAATACTTTTTCAATATTATCCAGATGCAGCTTTATTTCTTTAAGAATTATTTTATTTAACTTTATTTACTTATTTATTTTTAAAATTTCACAAGAGAAGGACAGATCAAGAGAGAGAAAAAAGAGAGAGAAAGTGAGAAAGCAAGCCTCCAGGTCCGGGACTTGAACCCCAGTTGGCCATGTGGGAGTCCAGCACCCTTAACCACCACAACACCTGCTGGCCCCAGATGCAACTATGTATCATGCTTTTTTTTTTCCAGTTCATATCAAGATATGAACTTTTCTTCAAGTCTCTAAAATGTAGCTAGTCATGCTTCTAACCATATTCCATCCTGTTGGCTGGGTTGCAAATGATCTCATTGTTCATCCTTGCCTCCATTCCTCCACCCCCCTGGATATTTTCAGGCTGCAATATCCTTAGAAAAATGCTCTCTACTGTTGGCACAAAGTGGTATCCCTCACCTACCTTGACCTCCACAGCTGTGCCCCACCCCTCTCGCCCATGCTGAAGGAGTCCTCTCACCTACCTGTGGTGGACCGGAGAAGGGAACCTCTGAGCGTGCCAATCAGCCACGCTGTCCCACGCAGACTCTGCCAGACGCGAGCATTTCCCTTTTCCTCCCACTGAGGGCATCTTTATTTGTAAACTTAGCCAATAGTCTCTGGTTTCCTGTGAGGTAGCCTGTTTTTAGATGCCGCTGGCAAGTAAGCTGGAAGCTCCCCGCTAGGGGCCAGCTGACCACAGGAGCATCTGCACTTACAAATCTCGAAGACCTGAGTCTGGGTCATCCTGGGCAGCTGGAGGGAGCAGAAGATTGGGAGCCGTTCTTTTTATCCCCATGTGGGTGGAAGGCAGCGAGCTGGCTCTGTTCAGCCCAGCACACTTCTGTTCTCACTAACGGGGTGCTTTTGGGCAAACTCTGACAGCTTGTGGAACCTCAGCTTTCCTGTCCATAAAAGGGAACCTCTAATGCACTCCAGACAGCAGTGGTGTGCAGATGAAATGAGTTACAGCCTTTCTCCTCAAAGTGTGGTCCCAGGTGCCTCCTGGATTAAAAATGCAACGCCTGCACCAGCTGAATTAGAATCTGCACATGGGTGACAAGCCCGGGAGATCGGTAAACACTGAATTTGAGGAGCATGGGTATTACCGTCTTAGGAGCACTGGGCGCCTGGTAGATGCTTAATCAACAGTCGTTCCTCACCTTGCTGCGAAGCGCTCAGGCTCCCTGTTCTCATCAGCTGAGCTCAGGTTATTTCTCTGAGGGCTCAGTTTCACAAACCAGCCTAGGCTCCTGTCCCTGCAACCTCTGCTCCGGCCGGATGGGGAGCTGGCTGGGCCCTGACGCTCCTGGGCCATGCTGCAACTCCCCGTCCTGACCACTCTGTCCTTCCAGTTGCCAGGTGAACCTCAGTCACCACCGCCTCACCACCTTCCCACGGCGTCATCACCTGCCTGGCTCTTAGGGCACATGCTAATCCCACAGTGCACGTTCGTTAAGTGGTTGGGACTCCTTGCAGGCCACGCCTGGCTACCTGCTGCCCTCATCCCAGCCCATGCCCCAGCAGTCTCTTCGCTCTAGCTGCTGTGGTCTGAGGACAAGGGCGCTCTGTGCACTCCCCCCTGCCCCTGTAAGCTCCCCAGTGCAGCCAGGAGGGACAGATCTGGGGGCTGGGGCTGCAGCTCCCATTTGAGGAAGTCCACCACCAGCTTCCTTTCTTTGTGTCCTCCTGGCCTCCGTGTTTGGTCACTGTTCCCTGTTCTGTTGCTGAAAGGCTGCAGGACACACATAGGGTGAGCTCTCTCCCCATCACCCTCTGCCCTCCAGCACTGGCCCTTTCTCACCCCTGCCCCGTGATTCATTTTGGGGGTCACTGAGCAGGACCAACTGCATCAGCCCCTTCCCTGCCTCTGACTCCCTCCCTGCTCCCTCAGCGCTCCTTTCTGGGATCTGGTCAAGGGTCTCCCTCTCCCCCAGTGTCACTTCTCTCCTGACAGACCCCAATCCATAGTGACCACCTCTGTGACCATGGCCCTGTCATAGTCTGATCAGCGAGAAATAAGAGGACAAAGCCAAATTACAGGAGCCTTTATTTAAGGGCCAGTGGCTGCGGGGGGACTCATGTCTCTCCAATACGCATGTCTCTCCCTAGTGAAAGGAGAGGGGTGCTTATAAAGCCAAGAATCACAATCAGTCCTGGGTTGACGTGGCGATTACAGTGGAGACTGAGGAAAGGAGTTGGGTTTCTGAGCAAACGCAGTTACAGAAGCCGGATCAAGCAGGTTAATCATTTCTCAGGGCACTCTCCAGACCTCTGTTTAATGGTCGCCACAGCTCTGGGCAGGGGTCTGGGGGTCGGTGATTACATTTCTAAGGAACATCTAAATGAAAAATGTTTCAGGCTAGTTAGCAAAGACAGTAAGGCTGTTAATCACTCTATTCTGGGCAAAAAGGAGGAAACAAGTATAACATAATGTTCAAAGATGAAGGGCCTTGGGACCAGCAGTGAGCATAATGGCTATGTCGCTGGACTCCCATGTAGTTGACTGCGGTTCAAGTTCCGGACCTGGTGGCTTAAACTCACGCCGGGCGTGTGTGCGTGCGTGCCCAAGATCCCGAGAGGAGAATGGAAGAGAAGGGATTGTGGTGTGGCCATCCCCCCTGGGGGGTGATTTCTTTTTTTCTATCTCTCTGTCTCTGTCTTTCCGGTGAGTGCACGTGTCCTATAGCAAAATCCTCTCAAAAAAACAAAACAAAACAAAAAAAACACTAGGTGCCTGTGTGTGCATGCCCAAAATCTCAAGAGAGGAATGGCAGAGAAGGGACTGTGGCATGGCCATCCTCCCTGGTATGATTTATCTCTCTCTCTCTCCCTCCCTCCCCAGTAGGGGCATGTGCGCTATGGCAAAAACTTAAAAAGAAAAACAAAATTATGGCTCCCCAAGATAGTTCCTGATAAAGTGGAACTTGCCAATGGAGAATAGTGAAAAATGAACGAAGAAGCTACAAATGTGAATAATAAAACATTTCCATTTTATGAGCCGAGTCCATGGGCCTGGTGGTTAAGGCAGCTGATTACACGGACACCTGCCTGGTTCGAGGCCTGAGCCTGGTAGCTTAAAAAGCACACCAGGTGTGTGAGTGCCTGCACGTCCAAACTCCTGACGAGAGGGAGATGGAGAAGGGACCGGAGTGTGACCATTCCCCATGGGGGGTGTTTTCTTCTCTCCTCTCTGACTTCACCTGCAGCCATAGCTATTATTTATTTTAAATTTGCCAGAGGGTGCCAGAGAGAGACAGAGACAGAAAGAGGGAGGAAGCACCCCCCCCCACACACAGCACAATCCATTCTTCTCCATTTCTCCCCGTCTCTGTCTCTTTGTCTCTTTCTTGTGAGCACACGCATCCTCTAGCACACACACACAATTTCCATTATAGTCCCTTGACATGCATAGGTCATTTCAATGAATTGCCAAGGTGACTTTGGAATGCCTGCTGGGTCTACTTGAAGAAAGAAAGGAAATAATATTTCTTTCTCACAGTCCTTAAAGCAACTTTCCCCATTATCACCATCTAAGTAACGCCATGCTCAATACCCCAGGGCAATACATTTTCAAGACTTCTGAGTCCTCTCATGGGTCAAATATTGACAACGAAGCTATCAGATCAGCCAGGGTTATTAGTGCACCTACAGGGTGACTTCTGTGTGGCATTGGTGACTCTAGAAGTGACAGATACGTTTCCTAAATTTTTGGTTCAAGGAGAATTTTACTTGTCTCAAACTGTCATTCCCAAAACAACAAAAACCTAGGGAAAAGTATGGCACATATATTCCATAGTATACTATTCAGCCATAAAAAAAAACAATAGTATTTGATAGAAAGTGGATGGATATGGAAGATTTATTACTGAGTGAGGCAAGTCAGGCTATATAAAAGAGAGACATTGTATGTCTCCACTTAACATGTACTGACTGCACTCTATGATAGAGACTGAAAGACCAGAGGACATAAAAGCAATGAAAACAGTTATGGACACTGGAGACAGTATGGCAGGAGTGTGGGAGAGAGGAGGAATGTAGGGAAGGGAATTAGGGAGAAAAAATAGAGAAGTAAGACATTGGTGGAGCACGGAAATAATTTATTACCTGTTGAAGATGACACGTGTAGTATTGTCAACTGGACTAGTGGTTAAGGGAAGCAGATCTCACATGACTGACATGTAGTTCTAGCCCTGGACCTGGTGGTTTGAAAAACACATCAGAAGGTGAGTCCAAAACCACAAGAGGAGGGAGAGATGGAGAAGAAGGGATTGTGCTGTGATCACGCCTCACTGGGGGTGCTTTCTCTGTCTCAGTCTCTCTGCTTCTCTCTGGCGCCCTCTGGCAAATTTGAAATAAGTAGTAGCTGTGGCTACAGGTAAAGTCGGACTGGAGAGCGGACCTGTTTCCGTGAGAAACACTCTTTTTAGCTACTTGTATAGATTTCTACCCTTTTACAGAAAAAAAAAAAGTATTATGGTAGAGCAATCTATATTTTATTGAGAGCCAGCTTTTAATCTGCTCAACTCTAATGCAGAACATCAACCTTTATTTCTGCTTGAACCAGCTACAAAAAAAAGTTATTCTGAGTAAATCACACTTCATCTTTATCCACGTTAGAAGGGGGTGATGATCCTGGTCTGTAAGTTTTGTTTTCTGTCTGCAGGTGGGGTTGGTAGTTAAGTGACAGAGACTCCAGGAAAAAACTGGCCAGAAGGGGGAGCTCAGAGACCAGGGAGCAAGGCTGAGCTGGTTTGCACCGTCAGTACACTAGGGGCTGGAGCCCACCGTGTTGTTTCAGCTTACTCCGAAGATCCAAAGTTCTACCTGGCAAGCAGACCTCGGATTATCACAGAACCTTCAGCGCATTCCCTCCTGACAAATTTGGAATAACTCTGGAAACTGAAATGAGCACAAAGAGTCATACCTTTCGAAGTTTTAAACGGTGTAAATAAAACATTTATTTAAAGTTCCCTTTTCAAAAGGGTTTAGGTCAATGACCAAGATTTTGTAAATCTGGAACCAGCACATGGCATAATGGTGATGTAACTGGACTCCCACGTAGTTGATGGTGGTTTGAGTCCCGGATCCGGCGGTTTGAAACTCACGTCAGGTGCGTGTGCATGCATGCCAAAAATCCTGAGAGGAGAATGGAGAAGGGATTGTGGCACGGCCAGCCCCCTGGGGGGTGATTTCTCATTTTCTGTCTCTCTCTCTGTCTCTCCAGCAAGCACACATGCCCTGTAGCAAAAACTTCTCTAAAAAAAAAAAAAAAAAAAAGACTTTGTAAATCTATAATGTCAAGTGAGTTTCACCTGCTTTGCAAGAAAGGCTCACAGGTGAATTCCTTGAAGACAGTTCATGTCTATGGCGTCAGTGCAGGTCTGGGTTCCATAAAGAAGCCAGCGTTTGCTAAAATCGCACATCCAACACCACGGCAGTTCCTGGGTGTGACATCTCTCCCTATGGAGCAATTTGGTATGTAAATTAGGCAGCCTGTTGTCATATGCATGTGAGCATGTGTGTGTGAGCAATTTAGCCACAGGGTGTTTTTTTATTTTTATTTATTTACTTATTTTTTTAAATTTGACTAGAGAGAGACACACAGAGAGAGAGGGTGAGAAAGCAAGTCACCAGGTCCAGGACTTGAACCATGGTCAGCCATGTGGGAGTGTCTAGCACCGTAACGACCATGCCACCTGCTGGCCCCAGCCATAGGGTGTTTTACTGGATTTTATCTGGGAGTAGGCTGGCGTCATCACTGGTAAAGAAGTAACGATTCATGTTGCTCACAGTGAGTGTTTTGACATTTTGTGGTTGTAGGGTAGTCACTTTTTAAAAATTTTTATTAGAGAGTTTTTGCTACAGGGCATATGTGCTCACCAGACAGACAGAGAGAGACAGAGAGACAGAAAGTGAGAAATCACCCCCCAGGGGAGATGGCCATGCCGCAATCCCTTCTCCTCCATTCTCCTCTCAGGATCTTGGGCACGCGTGCACACTCACCCGGCGTGAGTTCTAAGCCACTGGGTGTGGGATGCGAATCGCGGTCGACTACATGGGAGTCCAGCGACATAGCCATTATGCCAACTGCTGGTCCCTGGAGTAGACACTTTTGAGCCTTTTGCAAACATGGTGGTCGCGGGTGTGAACTTGTCTGCACATCACTGACATTCGGGGGGAACATCACAGTCTGGAAGTCAGCGGGCAAGTTTTCACCTTCTTATGTTAGGACACCTGAGTGGTACAGTCCACTAAATGGGGACAATGAAGAGGGCGGTGATAACATGCCCATCACAGCAAGAAAAAGAAGTTCTGTCATGTGACCAGTGTAGCTCCCTTCATGGTTCACAAAGCATCCCACAGCACTGGGAGTTATTTTCTTTTAATTTGTCAGAGAGCACATGTACTCAGCAGAGAGAGAGGATCACATGCACACACACACACACACACACAACGGGGGTGGCCATGCCACAATCCTTTGTCCTCCATTATTCTCCTGTTGGGATTTTGGGCTCTCACATGCATGTGCTTGGTAAATTTCTCAAGTCACCGGGTCCAGGACCCAAACGACTCTATTGACCACATAGAATCCAGCTGCTTTAACCCCACGCCACCAGCAGGCTCGAGGAGTTCTTATTCTCAGCTCTCCCTTTCCAGTGAGGACACTGAGGTCCAGGGAGTCACAGGAGTAACTCGCAGCCACCCAGCTGGTGGTTTGGGAGGGAGGGCCACCCTGGGTCAGAAATGTGAGGGAGGGCCACCCTGGGTCAGAAATGTGCCTATTCGTAACGTCTGGCCTTGGAGTCCAGGGCCATTGGCTGGATCGTGGAGCCAGAGCAGATGGCCTCAGGGTCAGCAGACTCAGAGTGAGTGGCCACTGCTCCTTCCTAGAAGACTTTCTCCTTGGCGCTGGGCATGCAGGGAGGGTGTGGAAGCAGCCGGGGGTGTGGAACAGAAGAAGCAACTGAGGTGCTTGGTCCCATGAACCATTCATAAGTGGAGACTTTGGGGTGTTCCCTTTGTGATTATCACATGAACCGCTGCCCCAGCTGAGCTGAGACAACTGTGGGCACCGAGGTCCCCTCCAAGGACACAAGAGCAGCGGCCTGGATTGAATACCACTCTGCATCAGGCCACGTGTGCGTGACGGTGCATGGGATGGTGCGTGTGACGGTGACGGACTCATTTGACCTTCAACCCATCAACCTGTGAGAACAGGGCATTCTCAGCCCCTGGTAGAGATGAAAACACAGAGGTGAAGTCAGAGTTAACTCAAGAACAGAGTGCTGAATCTGGGCTGTAGATCTGGGCCATTGATAGAGGTACCGGCATTGCAGCCTCCTCTCTGCCATTCTGAATTTGTAATGACGTCTAAAGCCAAACCCTCAATGAGACCGTGAAACAGGAGTTGTTTCAGACTTTCTATTTATGAAGGGCTTCCCAGTTTTATAAGGTATTTTCACATTCATCATTACCCTTTTACATTTTTTAGTAACTATTTCATTTAGTATTATTACTTGTTAGTTTAAGAAGAGAAAGATGGGGGACCAGCAGGTGGCATGGTGTTAAGGACACCGGACACTCCCACACGGCCAACCATGGTTCAAGTCCTGGACCTGCTGGCTTGCTTTCTCACTTTCCCTCACTCTCTGTGTCTCTGTCTGGTCAAATTTAAAAAAAAAAGAAAAAATGAATGAATGAACAAATAAAATTAAATAATTCTTTTTAAAAAAAAAAAAAAGAAGAGAAAGAAAGTGAGAAAGCAAGTTGCCAGGTCCAGGACTCAAACCACTGTCAACCATATAAGAGAATAGCACCTTAACAACCACACCACCTGCCGGCCCCTCATCATTATTCTTAAGCCACACAAAACCCTGTAAAGCAGATTTATTGGGTACGATCGTCTCCACTTTAAAACCAAGGAAACAGGGTCAGCCCTTTAGCTAGTGGTTAAGGGAGCTATATCCTACGTGGCTGACTTGGATTCAAATCCCAGCCCCGGCAGCTCATAAAACACACTGCATGTGGGTGCATGCACTCTTCAAACCCCAGCAGGATGGAAAAGTGGAGAAGAGGGGATCGTGGCATGACCACGCCCCATCGTGGGGTGCTTTCTCTCTATCCCTGGCTAGCACTTGGACCTTCTGGCAATGTGGAAATAAAACAAGAGGCATGGAGATACAGACAGGTAAAAGAGGATGAAAACCACCGAACGTGTAGCGTATGCCGCGCTGCACTAGGCGTTTCCGTTTGCTCTCTTGCTTCAAGCTCTAACCCCGCAGTGTCTCTGTTGTGCTGAGGAGGCCCTGAGCATGAGTGTTTGCTAGGTGTACACAGCTCTGGACTTGGTGCTGAGACCCACTCAGGAACCCCAATTCTCGCTTTCCCTGCTGTGCCGACAAATGCAACTCATTGCACGTGCCAATTTGGTGGAGGATGAGCAGGCACTGAAAGCTGCCCGCTCAGACGCCTGGACAGCATTCTGTCTACCGCATCACGCTGGCTCTGACGTGGTTCAGGGTGCAGGTGAATACGAACAGAGGCCAGTTAAAGTCAGTTCTTGGGGAGAACAACAATATTGGAGAGATTAACCAGGGCAGACTGGGGGTCCCAAGGGAAGGGTGTGTGATGGCACACTGCGGGAGTGACCCCTGTTATCCTGTGACAGTGGTCGTGACCCAGCCTGGCTACCACCTCACACGACATTGCTGTCAGTCCAAGATGCCACCAGGAAGTGCTCGAAAGTGTCTCAGGTGGGTGTCTGAAGCCGTGCTGGCGGACCTGTCTCTCCTGGGAGAAGGTGCAATATAACCGTGTCTGCAGCTGCACTGTCAGTATGGTAACCAGGCCACGTGCGACTATTAAGCGTTTGCAATATGGCTAGCCTCGGTTAAAACATAAGCATAAAATATTTCCCACATTTTGTAAGACTTAGTATGAAAAGTAGAATAAAATAACTCATACTATTTTTATGTTAATTCCATATTAAAATTCCATTTGAGATGTATTGGGTTTAATAAAATATTCTATTAAAATTAATTTTGCCAAGGCCAGAGGGTGGTGCTGGCCTCCCACATGGCTGACTGTGGTTTGAGTCCTGGACCTGGTGGCTTGCTTTCTCACTTTCTCCCTCTCTCTCTCTCTGGTGAGTGCGCATGACTTGGCAATAAAAAAATTAATTAAATAAATACAATCAAATAAATAATTCTTTAAAAAAATAATGTCGGAACCAATAGTTAGCATAATGGCTATGTCGCTGGACTCTCAGGTAGTCAACCGCGGTTCGTGTCCTGGACCCAGTGGCTTAAACTCATGCTGGGCGTGTGTGCGTGTGTGTCCAAGATCCCGAGAGGAGAATGGAGGAGAAGGGATTGCGGTGTGGCCATCTCCCCTGGGGGGGTGATTTCTCACTTTCTATCTCTCTTTCTCTCTCTGCCTGTCTGGCGAGTGCACGCACCCTATAGCAAAAACCTCTCCAAAAAAAAAAAGGAAAATAATAATAATAATGTTGCTGTTCTGGCTCTGTAGCCTGGTGGTTAAAGTGACTAGATCCCATGTAGATCCCACGAGGCTAATAGTGTCATTCAAGTCTTGAATTTGGAGGCATGAAAAAGACACCAAGCAAGTGTGTGTGTGTGTGTTGGGGGGAGGGTGGTGGTGGCCAAAATCCCAAAAGGAAGGAGAGATGGAGGTTTTTAGGTGTGACCATTCCTCATGGCTCTTGTCTACTGGTCCTGGGCATCTGGGCCTAGAACTTGTGGTCTGATGAATTTGCCTAGGATGTGTATTGGAGCAAGATGACCCTTGGAGAGGTCCCATGAAGCAGATGTCCCACGAGTTGCCTGGTCCTTCTCTCTCCTGTGGTGTCTGGAGGTGGCCGGTTGTAGGGTGAGGAGAGGTGACACTTAAGGCTCTAACTCTGCCAAATGGGCAGACTGCAAAGTCCTGTGGCCCAGTGACAGGAGCAGAACAGCGGCGTGTTTCTTTGCTTTCCTTTCTCTTCTTCTCTATTGGCTAGCTCTTAAATTATTATTATTTTTTTATTGCCAGAGAGAGCATGTACTTACCACAGAGGGAGAGACAGAGAGATGGAGAGAGGGGAAGGCAGAAAGCACTCCATAATGGGGTATGGTTCTACCACACCCCGTTCTCCATTTCTCCTTCCTGTTGGGATTTGGGGCATGCACATGCACCTGGCTTGTTTTCAAACTCCTGGGACTGAGGCTTGAACTGCCACTGGCCATGTGGGATCTGGCTCCCTTAACCATCAGGCCATAGGGCTGGCTTCGTGGATAACAGTTTAGGGCATTCACTCACATCTTTCACTCCTAGGTCCCTCCTAGGTCAGTAGAAGAGTACCCGGATGAAGAAACAGACTGGGCTGGTAGAGAAGTCTGACAAGCAGAAAAGCAAATGAGCAGAGAAAGGCTGGTCCCGATCTCAGAGGACACAGTGCCTGACTTGAAAGGACTTCTTTGAGAGAAGACCAAAAGGGATGCTTTGAGGAAGTATTGACCAAAGAGATGAATCAATTCACCATCATCCCTCCCAACCTCCCCACAGTCTGGACTTGGGCAGACCTACTCTGAATTCATGCAGATCTCATAGCCCAGGAGGGGGCACTAAGAGTCCTTCTTCCCTAGACCCCTGCCTGGCACAGAAGCACACAGAGGCAATGGTACATGGGCTCATCAAGTTGACCACAAGTGACGGAAATGATAAAGCACAAGAGCAGACCAGCGATCTCCTGGACACTGAAGGAGGTAGAGATTTGCCTGGGGGAGGGCAACACGGAAGTGCAAAGGTCAGCATGGCCAGCTAGGACAGGGCATGAGGCCATCAGGCCATGAGGCCTGCCCAAGAGGCAGGCTTTCCAGTGTCCTGGAGAATGTCCATGGGGCTCATTCTGTTCTGGTCAAGAACTAAATAACCAGACAAGGGGGCCAAAATCTGCTTCTATACTGTCTGGGTGTATCACTGGAGGCCCTGATGGAAAAATTACTGGAATTATCTAGAGAACTTTTTAACTTTAGCTTTGCAAGATGGACCTCTGTCCCAAAGATTGGCTTTGGAGACCCTGCACTGTGGTCAACCAGGCCACAAAGGTAAACCTACTTCTTCTTTGAGCTGAGAGGCCTTGGGGGCCACTGTGGCTTCTGTGGAGACTTTGGCAGTGTCCCCAGGGCTGGGGTTGCAGCTGTGGTTGGGACTGGGCCAAGGCTGTGGAGCTTGCAGAGGCAAGACCGAGGACAAGGAGTGGATCCTGGTGACTAAGCTGGGTGACTAATCTAGTCAAAGTCTTAAAGATCAACTCCCCACAGGAGATCTATCTCTTCTTCACACTCATCAAGAAGTCTGAGATTGACTTTTTCTTGGGGACATATCTCCAGGATGGGATTACGAAGTTTATGCCTGTGCAGAAGTAGACTTGCACTGGCCAGCCAACCAACTTCAAGATGTTTGTCACCATTGGGGGCTACAATGACCACGTTGGCTTGGGAGTAAAGGAGGTGGCCACCACCATCTGGGGGACCCTCATCCTAGCCAAGCTCTCTATCATCACTGTGCAGAGAGGCTCCTGGGGGAACAAGATCAGCGAGCCCCACACTGTCCTTTCCAAGGTGACCAGCTGCTATGGCTCTGTGCTGGTGTGCCTCATCCCCGCCCCCAGAAGCACTGGAATCATGTTGACCCCATGCCCAAGGAATTACCAATGATGGTTGTCACTGATGGCTGCTACAGCTCACCCTGGGCAGTTTCACCAAAGCCACCTTTGACACCATCTCCAAGACCTATATCTGACCTCCAACCTCTGAAAAGAGACCATGTTCACCAAGTCTCCATGTCAGGAATTCATGGACCATCTTGTCAAGACTCACACCAGAGGATTCAGGCTCCAACTGTGGCCACAACATAGAATTTTTAAACAAGAAAAATCAAGTGAATTAAACCAAAATTTTTTTAAACAAAGGAAGAAAGAAAACCCACTCAGGTGATGTCTGGGCTGGAGGAACAGTCAGAAAGGCCTTCAGAAACCCCTCTCCCACAGTCAGAAGGCACACTGAGTCTTCGTGCAACTGCTAATCCTCTCCCGTCTTGCTCAGCACCTGCTTTCTTCTTGAACTTCTATTTGCTCAGGGTAATGGATTCAGAACGAGGGTTGAGATTGGCTTCAGTGAATGACTTCCTCTGGAGTTATACTTTGACCGAACAGTACAGTGAGTACTGAGTTTTAGTTATTCTTCTACTCTCCCCACAACTGTTCGTGACAAGCAGTTTCCACTGACTGGAGTGCTGAACCCAATGCGCTGTGCCTCCATTTCTAGCTCTGCACAAGGGAAGGGATTGACCATGTCCCCCCTGGGCCCTCTCCAGCTCTGTCTGCTGGAGTGCCCAGTTCCAGCAAATTTATTTTATTTTATTTTATTTTATTTTGAAAGGTTTTTGCTATAGGGCGCATGCGCTCGCCAGAAAGACAGAGAGACAGAGAGATAGAAAGCGAGAAATCACCCCCCAGCGGGGATGGCCACACCGCAATCCCTTCTCCTCCATTCTCCTCTTGGGATCTTGAGCATGCATGCACATGCGCCCGGCATGAGTTTAAGCCACCGGGTCCAGGACTTGAACTGCGGTCAGCTACATGGGAGTCCAGAGACATAGCCATTACACCCACTGCTGGTCCTAGAAGAATACAATTATTAAAGATATTGGTTTAAAACTATAAAGTTGCCATCCTTATAAGGTAAAAATGTTAAATATCAGCAATTTCATATGATTCGACCTAATGTAGAAAAGTTTTCTCAGAACTGAAAGGCATGAGCCTCCATATTAAAAATGGCAAGTGAATAAAAGAATCACACTAAGGCACAACATCAAAAAATATTCAGAACATGAGGGATAAAGGAAAGATCTTGGAGGACAAGGGTTGAGCAGGATGAGGGAGAGAGGAAGAGAGGGAGGGTGTGAAGGAAAGAGAGAGAGGAAGAGAGAGAGAGAGAAACAGAGGTAATGGAAAAGGTTACTTAGAAAAGATGAATAACCCTAATACGATCAGACTTCTCGTGAGTTTTAAGCTACCGGGTCCGGGACGCGAACCGCGGTCGACTTCATGGGAGTCTAGCGACATAGCCATTATGCTAACTGCTGGTCCCTAGATGTCTTTTCGTAGGAAGTTACTGTGGGATGTGCTTCAGAAAAACAGAGAGGAAACAAAGAAAACAAAAGATACGAGATCAGAGAAACAGGAGCATCAGTCCAGGAGGATAAAGAAGAGAAATCCAAGGGTAATAGCCGTTGTAGGAGGGGCAGGTGAGGCCTGGAGAAATGAGGGCTGAGCAGGCCGGGCCTGGGGTGGGGCAGGAGGGGGAAACCAGGAGAGGATTAGGCATTTAGGAAAACTAACTAAAGTCCTTGTTTGGAAAGATCGACAGGAATAATTCTTTAAAAACTACTTACGTGCACATAGAAGATTAAGAAAATAATTAAAAGGAAGATGATTAATCAAAAAAAATAGCTTAAGAAACAAAACATTAATACTTTTTGTGTTATAATGCTTTTGAGAGATTAAAAGAGGGGAGAAAGACAATGAGATTGGAGTCAGACCCACTTACAGATAGATAAAGTAGGGGCCCCAAAAGGAGGTCACTATGTTTTTCTTTTTAATGAGGTCTCTGTGGTTTTCCTCTATGGTCCATTCAATGTACAATATGCACCCCTTTGACATGTTCCTAAAGAAATGATGACTCCTTAGTAATAAAGCAGGTGATAGGGATATCGAACACACAGACAGGGTAAAGACGGAAGATGGAGTCACAGTGGCTAAGCTTTCATAGCCGAAAGCTGGTACATTGAGCTGAGGGCACAGATTCTCTTCAGTAACTGCGTCCTAATAAGGACAGAATGCTCTGGTCTGCTGACCCCACAAAGAATAGGTGAATAAATCACTCAGACTACACGTAACCATTTTCTAAAGCCCACTTCCTTATCAGAGAGCCAACCCTTTGCTCGGGCTGCTAGATAAAATCTCCTCACCTCTAGCCCCTCTTTGTTGGAAAAAGAGTGTGGGAGGGGAAGAGGGTAGAAAAGGAAATTTGGGGGGGAAATTGGAGAGGTAAGACACTTGTGGGACACAGACAAGGTTTATTATCTGTTGACGAGGATGTGTTCAATCGTCTCAACTGGGCTGGACCGAGGTGTATATCATGCTGGGGAAAGTCTCTTCACGATCTAAATAATGTATAGGAATTTAAGGTATGAATTTAAAAAAATTGAAAGAAAGGAAAAAAAAAACAAGGAAAATCTGAGAATATGATGTACACAAGAGAGCCTAATGATACATAAGAACTCAATGTGGACCACCATGTGGCATAGTGTTTAAAGCGCTGGACTCCAACATGGCTGACCATAGTTCGAATCCCTGGACCTGGTGCTTGTTTTCTTACTTTCCTTCTCCCTCTCTCTCCCTCTCTCTGACTCTCTCTGGTGAATTAAATAATAATAATAATAATAAATAAATAAAATAATATTTTTAAAAACTTGATGTAATGTGGTATCCTAGAGAGGGTCTTGGGATATAAATAGATATTAATTTAAAACTAAGAAAATGTGAATAAATCATGAGCTTTGTTTAAAAAATAATTTCCGGGGCCAGCAGTTGGCGTAATGGCTATGTCACTGGGCTCCCATGTAGTCGACCACGGTTTGAGTCCCAGACCCAGTGACTTAAACTCACGACGGGTGTGTGTGTGCCCAAGATCCTGAGAGGAGAATGGAGGAGAAGGGATTGCAGCGTGGCCATCCTCCCTGGGGGGTGATTTCTCGCTTTCTGTCTCTCCGTCTCTGTCCGTCTGGCGAGTGCATGTGCTCTATAGCAAGAACCTCTCCAAAAAGAAAAAAAAGAAAAAAATCTCCTCTCCTCCAGTCCTTCTTTGGCAACCCATTCAAGCCCCCTTCCACTACATTGGAAGCTTTTTCTCCTTGCCTAACAAATTCTGCTTTCCTCTCCTCTCCGAGTCTGCATCTCTAATTCTTCGTGGGCGTAGGACAAGAACCGATATGGGTGTTGGGTCTGATCACCCAGTCCTCCCACCTCAATAAGAAAACTAAATTCTTAACTATCTCAATAGGAATAGAAAAGAATACTAAACTCAAAATAGGACAAACATACTATTTAGACATTTTTTTTTTTTTTGGAAAGGTTTTTGCTATAGGGCGCGTGTGCTCGCCAGACAGACAGAGAGAGACATAGAGACAGAAAGCGAGAAATCACCCCCCCAGACAGGATGGTCACGCCGCAATCCCTTCTCCTCCATTCTCCTCTCGGGATCTTGGGCATGCACACACACGCGCCTGGTGTGAGTTTTAAGCCACCGGGTCCGGGACGCGAACCGCGGTCAACTACATGGGAGCCCAGCAACATAGCCATTACGCTAACTGCTGGTTCCCACTACTTAGACATTTTGATGGTAAATCTCAGGGAAAAAAATTAACTCAAGGTGTTAATGGTGACTTTTTCTGGATTATGGGACTGGTGTGGGGGTTGAGGACAGGGACAGCTATATTTTGTTATAAACTTGTATTACTGTTTTATTTTTTGCATGTATCACTTAGAAAAAAATATCTTAAGTTTAGAAATCCCCTGCATAAAAAGCATGTGAACCAACCTTTCTGTGTTTCATAGGTCAGATGGCCATTTTTATTTCCACTCTGACGGTTATCTGGAAATAAAACTATCGTGGTGTTCTCAGTGAACCCTCTGACTCATATCAGATGGGTTGCCATTTGCGACCTCAGAGATTTTTAGATATCTTCTGCTCGTGCGAAATGATTCTCTTCTTCCTTGGAATTTCCCACCTCCTGGCGGTTATAGGGGTGGAAGAGAATGTCTGTTCCAACCAGTGGGCACAGCGTCTTGGTAAGAGTCTTGGGGTATGTCTTAGTTACATAAGGTTAGTTAGGGTTCTGATTTGAAGCAGGTCCCGAAGTATACCCCCAAATGGAACACTATCACAGAACTTCCATGCCAGGGAACCAAGGTTTGAGCTTTATTTATTAGTTGCCTTAACTTTGGGCAAGCTACTTCACCAATCTAAGCTTCTCCTTCATTAACAATATAATAACTTCTCTGTCTTATCATTTGGATGAGGAATAAATGGGTTGATGTCTGTGATATTTGGAGCCAGCAGGAGGCATGGTAGTTAAGGCAGCTGGATCCCATATGGCTGACTGCAAGGCTCTAGTCTCAGATCTGGTGGCTTGAAAAACAACACTGGGCTCGTCTGTGTACATGTTCAAAAATCCCAGAAGGAGAGCTGGAGAATGGATTGTGGCATGGCCATGCCTTTCTACTTTCCCTCCTTCTCTCTCTGTCTCTCTCAGGTGACTACATGCACTCTCTGCCAAATTCACACACACAAGCAAGCATGCAATAGTGCGTGTTATATTCTTATTGGCCTATAGTGGTCAATAAATTAGCAATGATCAGTTTCCTATGTAAGAATAATGTTGACCCTATACAAATTACCTGCAAATGCAGATAGCATAAGTGATACTGAAAATAATATAATTCAGTAAAAGACAATCATGGGTTGGTACCGGGTAGACTGGAGACTGATCTGGGCTCAATTACTTACCTATATGATTCCAGTCAAGTGATCAGAGAAGATGGGATTGTCAGTGTACTGCACTAGGGCTGAGATCGATGAGGACTACATATACATGTGTCTATTAAGTCATCAAGAAAGGCACAATGTATGCAAAAACACATCATGACTTTCCTGATGACCCACTAGGACAACCAGAACAAAACTTCCGTGTTACATTTTTGAAACTTTGAGGGATAGAATACGAAATTCAGTTCTCACTTAGAGTCGTCTAAGTGACATATACAGTGTGTTAATGTCCGTCATACAAAGAGAGCCTCCGATTAATCAGAAAAAGACAGCTACAAAGAAAAATGGGCCAAGAGTATGCCAGGGGAAATAGAATGGAGTGATAACTACACGAAAAGATTCCCAATCTGCAATATTCAAGTAAAAACTAAAATAAACAGTGAGATGCTTGGTATACAGGGAAATAAACTAATAAGCTGATACTGGTCATTTGCTTGTTTATTTTTATTTTGAAATTATCATAGATTCACATGGAGTTGTAAACAATAATACAAAGAGATTCTATGTACACTTTACCTAGTTTCCCTTTAATGTAACATCTTGCAAATTTGTAGTGCAACATCACAACCAGCCAAAATATGGAACAATTCCATTTTTTAAAAAATTTACAATAGGGCATGAGTGCTCTCCAGATAGAGAGAAAAACTCCCCACCAAGGGGTATAGCCATGCTGCAATCCCTTCTCCTCCATTCTCTTCTCAGTGTTTTTGGCACGCCTGCACACATGCCCCAGCATGTTTTCATTTATTCATTTTTAATTTTATTTATTATTATCAAAATCTTGCTTTGTGGAGGGGCACTGCATACGGAAGCCATCTTGAGCTATCCGCCATCTTGGAAACCATTAGGTTTCACTTCCTCACTGAGCAAACCATTTCTCAGAAATCATGTGACCAACCGTTCTCCCCGGGGAGGTTGGATTTCTAGGTGATGGGAGAGATCCACCCACATCAATGATTGGCTCATACTGTTCTATCTCATTTGCATTTCGGGCAACCAATCAATGCCCACCAGCCTGCATATAACTCGACATTCTTCCTCAATAAACAGAAGACCAGAAGACTTGATCAGCACCTTGTATTGTCTCCACTTGGTGTGTCTGTGTGTGTTTGTCCCATCTCTCACTCCCTCCCCCAAGAAACCTGTTCGACAGTCCCGCGGGTCGGGACATTGCTTATATTACATTGAATCACATGTATATTTACATTGTATTACATTTCTTTTTCCAGAAGGAATACCATGCATATCAGTCAAAAAAAAGACATTACTATGCACATCATCATCGAAAAGCTTTTCATCGTTTTTCCAGATTATTATCATTTTTTTATTCTCGTTACTTTTTAAACATTTGATCACTATATACCATTTTGCTTATAAAAAGAATTTACCCAATATGAAATACTCCTCAGACCAGTCCAGTTGAGAATATTAGACATGTCATCATCAACAGGTAATAAACCATTTCTGTGTCTCATTAACGTCATGCCTCTCTGTTTGTTCTCTTGCTATCCTTCTCTATACTCTTCTCCTGCCCCGTTCCACACTGTCTTCAGCATTTCTAACTATTTTCATTGCTTTTATGCCCTCCAATATTTTGATCTCTACCATAGAGTGCGGATAGTCGGTATATATTGAGTGGATACATACAATATCTTTCTTTCATATCTTGGCTTACTTCACTCAGCAATAGATCCTCCATATCTGACCACTTTCTATCAAATGCCAGGGTCTTGTTTTTTATGGCTGAGTAGTATTCCATCGAATATATGTGCCACACTTTTTCAATCCATTCATCAGTTTGTGGACATTTGGGTTGGTTCCATGTCTTGGCAATCGTGGAGAATGCCACAATAAACACTGATGTGCAAGCGCTTTTCTGACTGAGCGTTCTCCTGTCCTTTGGGTAGATACCCAGAAGTGGGATTGCTGGATCAAATGTAGTTCTATTTGTAGATCTTTGAGGAACCTCCGTATTGTTCTCCACAGTGACTGAACCAGTTTACATTCCCACCAACAGTGTAGGAGAGTTCCCCTTTCACCACATCTCCACTAATTCTTACCACTTTTTATATTTTAATCTTTGCCATTCTGACAGGGGTTAGGTGATATCTCATTGTGGTTTTAATCTGCATCTCCCTTATCATGAGAGATGTTGAACACTTCCTCATATTCCAGTATGTTTTTAAAGCTGCAGGGCCTGGGGCTTGAAACGCTCTGTTGGCAGTGGGATCCAGCTGCCTTAACCTCCATACCATCTGGTGGCCTCATAAGGATTCCTCACATTGCCTTTTTACCATATATCTGGGAATGTTAAATACATAGAATGTGGAAACTTTTGAGACTGGCTTTTTTGTTTTCATTAAGTCTAATTCATTAGAAATTCATCCTTGTCATGGTGTGCCTCAGTAATTTGTTCCTCTTTATTATGGAGTGATAGGTTAAGGGATGAATGTACCACAGGTTAGCTATTCACCCATGGAAGGACAAAGAGCTGTTTACAGTTCGAGGCTGGGAACACCCACAAGATGTCATGCTTGATCTGCACTTGTACAGAGATCCTGAAGCCATTGAGAACAAGTAGGCCACCATTGAGGAATTTCAGGGTGAATGGACTGCTCCAGCTCCTGAGCTTATTACTACTCAGTGAGAATTTGTGGACTGGTCTGAAGGCATGCAGGTGTGGTCTCTGTCCCTCTCCAGCAGCTTCCTGTTGACAAAGAATGGGGTGATCAGCCTGCCATTGAAGACCAGCCTACAGCTCCCACTGCTCAGGCCACTGAAAGGGTAGGAGCAACCACTGAGTGCTCTTTAGCTGTTCTTCCACAAACTCCTATAAAAGTGAAAATAAAATAGATAAAAAAGAAAAAAAGAAAGAAAAAAAATAAAAGAAGAAACCTTTCCCCTTGATTTTTCGCTATTGCTTTTCTGTTTTTAATTTCACTAATTTCTACTCTTTGTTATTTCTTCCTTCTGCTAGCTTTGGGTTTCTTTTTCTTTTCTTTTTTTTTTTTAAAGAATTATGTATTTATCATTATTATTATTTAATTTTGCTACAGAGTACATGAGCTCACCAGAGAGAATCACAGAGAGAGACAGAGAAAGCAAGCTGCCTGGTCTGGGATTCAAACTCTGGTCAGCCATGTTAGAGTCTAGTGCTTTAACCACCACACCACCAGCAGCCCCTTGCTTTTCTTTTTTCTACATTCTTCAGATGTCAGCTTAAATGATCTATCTAACAACTTTCCTCTTTTTCTAATGTAAAGATGTAGTGCTTTATGTTTTCTTGTCAACACTGTTTCAGTCACATCCAACAAATTTTGATAGTTTATACTCTTGTTTTCACTCAGCTAATGTGTGTGTGTGTGCGCATGTTTAATTTACAATAGGGAGGGAAAATAATGTTCTCTCTACCCTTCATAATTCTCAACTGAAAAAGGCAGATTTCACAAGAGAAATGCAATGAGAAGTTTTAATCACACGTATATCTTATGGATACATGGCTGATACCCAGGGGAAGGATGAGTAAATTTCAGGAAGAAGTAGATTTGAATTTATACTTAACCATCATCAACTAAGACAAAGAAAGAAGTGTATTGGAGAGTACAGAAATGAAGAGATGGTCAGAGAAAAGCATAGTAAATAAACATAAGGATTTTTTTAAGGCATATTTTTAGTGACTTCTTCATTGGTAAGACTTTCTAGAGAGTTAGAGTCATTCTTTTCTTTCTGGTATGAGAAGAGACGCTGGAGATTTCCTTTACAGATATGAACGTCTTTTGCAAAAGGATAACTTCTCTTGTTTTCAGAGCTTCTCTTGTGCCTGCTGATTCCCAAAATAATCAGATCAAAATAATCCTTATTCCTAAAAGGCACTTCTGGATGACATATTTTGGTCTCCCAAGGTGATATTTAGGGGTAGCATCTTCTGATCTCTGTTGTTCCCTTGAGATTTCCTCATTGAGCCATGATTGTTTACAAATGGATTGTTTAGTTACCACATGTTTAGGGATTTTTCTGTTACCTCTCTCTTACTGATTGTTAGTTAGATTCTGCTGTGGTAAGAGAACACACTCTGTATGATTTAGTGTTTTGTTTTGTTTTGTTTTAATGTGTTGAAATTTGTTTTCTAACTCAGGATATGGTCTAGTCAAAAGATAAAATTACAACAAATTGAAAGAGCTTCGTTGACTTTTATTGTGAGTCTAGAATCAGGGACCACTTCATTCCATAAAATAGAGTAAGTGTTCCAAGGAATGGGGAAGAAGAGGTTAAGATTTTTTTTTTTTTTTTTTTTGAGAGGTTTTCTCTCGCCAGACAGACAGAGAGACAGAAAGCGAGAAATCACCCCCCAGAGGGAATGGTCACGCCGCAATCCCTTCTCCTCCATTCTCCTCTCGGGATCTTGGGCACGCATGCACACGCGCCCGGCGTGAGTTTTAAGCCACCAGGTTCGGGACGCAAACCACGGTCAACTATGTGGGAGTCCAGCGACATAGCCATTACGCTAACTGCTGGTTCCAAAAGGTTAAGATCTTATGGACAAAGAAGGGCTGAAGAAAGCAGAAGCAATCAAGAACAGGTTGGTCATTTGAAAGTTACTTCTGGGCCAACCGATAGCATGGTGGTTGAAGTAGCTGGATCCCACGTGGCCGACTGTGCGATTTGAGCCCCAGACCTGGTGGCTTGGAAAACACACTGGGCACATGTGTGTGCATGCCCAAAGTCCCAAGAGGAAAATAGAGAAGAAGGGATTGTGATGTGGTCATCTCTTGACAGAGGTGCTTTCTCACTTTGTCTCTCTGTCTCCCTCCTTCTCTGCTCTAGCAAAAACAAAAACAAAAACAAAAAAACACAAAAACAAAACAACAACGATAAAAGTTACATTCCTTGTAAGGTTAGGACAGAACAATAGAAAAGTAACTGATTGGTTACCCCATAGAACTGTCATGAGGAGCTGGTATTTGTACATGCCTAGAACAATGCCTAACACAGTAAGTAACAGCTAAGCCCAAGTTAATTTTTCCACACCATTACACATATGGTTCCTCATCCTGGAAATATCTTTCTCCATCATCAAGCTTACTCAAGATATTTTTCAACATCTATCTTGTGGCTTAGAGTGCACCTGGCCCCCTGCCACTTGTCACCAGAAATATGTATCCACTTAGCAAATGGGAATGTGTAATGTGCTGAACAGGAAAACAGGTAGCTCATAGGTGCTGAGGAAATTATTGAAATTTTGACCTATTAAGAAAGAGGTCTCGGGAACCAGCAGTTAGCGTAATGGCTATGTCGCTGGATTCCCATGTAGTCAACCGCGGTTCGTGTCCCAGACCCGGTGGCTTGAAACTCACGCCGGGCGTGTGTGCGTGCGTGCCCAAGATCCCGAGAGGAAAATGGAGGAGAAGGGATTGCGGCGTGACCATCTCCCCTGGGGGGTGATTTCTCGCTTTCTGTCTCTATGTCTCTCTCTGTCTGTCTGGCGAGCGCACGTGCCCTGCAGTGAAAATCTCTAAAAAAAAAAAAAAGAAAAGAAAGAGGTCTCCCTTTAAACTCTCATTAAAAACCCTAGAAGACAAATCCATGACTATTTTCATTTTATAGACAAAGAATAGAAGGGAGAAGGAAGTTTAGTAACTTATCTAAGATCACTTAACTAATAACAGAAAGAGTCAAAAAGCAAGCAATCTGGGGCTGACCCAGTAGCTTTGTGGTTTCAGGAGCCAAATCCCATGGCCAACCTCAGTTCGATTCCCAGCCCTGGGGGCTTGAAAAACATGCCCGGCACGTGTACACACATGCCGGAAATATTGACAAGAGCAAGAGATGGAAGAGAGGAGATTGCGGTGTGATCACATCCCTCTAGGGGGCGCTTTCTCTCTCTGTCTGTGTTTTTGTCTCTCTCTGGTGAGAGCACATGGCCTCTGGCAGTTAAAGATCAGTCAGTCTGTGCATCCCCTTACCTCTGCTTTGTACTGCCTCTCTGTACAGCTTGAAGAGGATGGATACTAAGGTAGCCTGGAGGTCGGGGTGAGTGGGGTGAGAACTGCCAGGGAAACACTGAGTGGCAAGAGTGGGGATGCTAGCACCGTAATTCAAATAGGAGGTGCTGGTCGGTTCCAGATACATGTGGAATATTAGGCAACAGAATATGCTCATGGCTTGGATCTACAGTTTGAGGGAAGGAGAAGTGTGAGGGTGAATTGTGTTTTTTAAATTATTATTATTATTTATACATTCAATCGCTATACATCATTTCGATTGTAAGAGATCTTTATCCAGCATGGTACCTATCTCAGTCCAGTTGAGAATACTGTACACATCCTCATTAACAAATAACAAAATATAGGGACCAGCAGTTAGCGTAATGGCTATGTCGCTGGACTCCCATGTAGTCGACCGCAGTTCGCGTCTCGGACCCGGTGGCTTAAAACTCACGCCAGGGTGTGTGCTTGTGTGCCAAGATCCCGAGAGGAGAATGGAGGAGAAGGGATTGTGGCGTGACCATCCCCCCTGGGGGGTGATTTCTCACTTTCTGTCTCTCTGTCTCTCTCTTTCTGGCGAGTGCGCGCACCCTATAGCAAACAAACCTCCTTTCTCCCTCCTCTCTGGTCAAATTTAAATAAATAAATAAAGTTAAATAAAATAATTATTTTTTAAAAAAATAACAAACTATGTCTGTGTCCCACGAATTGTGTTTTTTCTTAATTAAAAAAAAATGTTATTTACTTAAAAGCAATCAGAGTGTCAACAGAACAGCTGCAATTTTTTTTTTCAATTACAGACTGGCATTCAATTAACAGAACAATAATTTCATATAAGCTGCATCAGAGACACTGAAGATGAAAAACTACCCTCCCCATATATAACTAATTTGTGCTGTGCATCAACAAGAACCTGCTTCGTATTGAAATATTCACTTTGTAAAGCTAAATAATGTGATTGAATGTATAAAAGAAAATGAAATTTAGAAATGTAAATGAAAAATAAAATAAACATTAAAAAAAAGAACCTGCTTTAAATTTCCATGCCAATTTACAAGCCTTACACTCTACTAGGCAAAGGTAGTGGCTATTGAAAATATCAGTGGGACAAGGCTAGCTAAAGACATGTTCAGTAGTGTTAACTATACAAAAAAAAGTACTCGGGAACCAGCAGTTAGCGTAATGGCTATGTCGCTGGACTCCCACGTAGTCGACCATGGTTTGCGTCCTGGACCCGGTGGCGTAAAACTCACGCCGGGTGCGTGTGCGTGCGTGCCCAAGATCCCGAGAGGAGAATGGAGGAGACGGGATTGCAGCGTGGCCATCCCCCCTGGGGGGTGATTTCTCACTTTCTATCTCGCTATCTCTCTCTGTCTGTCTGGTGAGTGCACGTGCCCTATAGCAAAAAAACTCTCAAAAAAAAAAAAAAAAAGCACTGTATATTGCGTTTTTGACCTGAGCAACTGAAGGGTATAGATGTCATTAATTGAGAGGCAAATCCCAAGGGTAGGATGAGGTTTGTGGAATATGAATGAAGTGTTTATTTGGGGAAAATTACACTTTAGATGCCTCACATGGAACTGTCAAGCAGGCAGTTAATGCATGAATCAAGTTTAGGGAAGAGTATGGGTTAGGCTAGTGACATACGTGTGGGCATCGCCAGCCTGTTGACGGTATTAAAGCCAGGAGGATGGATGACTATACTTAGCGGGGTTGACACAGAGGAGACTAGGACGGCAGTGTGTGAAACTGCTTCTGGTGTTGATATTCTTCTCAGTGAAATCAGAAGAGAGACGAGCAGCTGAGAATGGAGTCAGTGGACCAAGTGTGAGATGGCTATCTTGGGGTTGAGGCTGAGTGATAAGGGACATATAGCAAAACCCCCAGGCGACACAGACAAGTCACTGTCAGGAACTCAAAGTGCAACTGATTAAGAGGGTTACGTGTCGCTCAGCCAGGAGCTGCTGTGTGGGTGCGCGAAGGTGCAGACAGAAGTGGGTGTTGGACACTTGAGGTTTGCTTGGGTGAGTGTGAGGGAGAGATAGGCATGGAAGTTTCCAGGCTTTCTTGAATCAGTGTGTCCTTTCTGCTTCCTTGAGCCCAGTCTGCTCCTTTCTGAGCTCTTGGTCCTGTTTTCACTCATGGATTTCACTGGGCTTTTCCCCCACTTGTTCCTTTTCCATCTCTCGGCTCTGTCCGCCTTACTCTTCCCTCCAGGCCTCAGTCTTCCTCCTCCTTTTCCCCTCCTGCCCTGTCTTTCAGTTTCTCATCTCACCCGCAAGCCAGTTAACTAAAAGAAACTGGAATCAGCACTTCAAAAGGCGCAGTCATAGTGATTTTCTCTGTTTGACAAGATTCCTACCTGCACACTAATTCCTGAGCTTATTTTCTTAGAATGCAGTGGCTCCAAAGTCAGCCCACATTCGGGTCAGCAACTCTGC
>NW_006198338.1:409981-412561 GCF_000334495.1 Tupaia belangeri chinensis | reverse complement strand
GCAAGTCTGCTTGTAACGGATATGCTCTGAGATTACTCAAATCCTGGCAGGATGGAGAAATGGAGGAGAAAATAGTGTGGTGTGACCATACTCCATGGCAGCATGCTTTCTCCTGCTTCTTCTGTCTCTGTCTCTGGCAAGTACCCACACTCTGTAGAAAAAATATTAAAAAAAGGAAAAGAAAGCAGAGGCTAAGGTAGGATTTTAGTTTCTTTAGAAATGTTTTCTTGGGCCAACCCCATAGCCTGGTGCCTTGAAGTAAACACTGGAGGGACTGGCAGGTGGCGTGGTGGTTAAGGTGCCGGACTCCACATGGCTGACCATGGTTTGAGTCCTGGACCTGGTGGCTTGCTTTCTCACTCTTTCTCTCTCTCTCTCTGATCAATTTAAATAATAATAAATAAAACAAAATAAAATAATTAAAAAAGAAAACACACTGGAGGCATGTGTATGTGTGGATACACGCCCCAAATCCTGACTGGGTGGAGAAATGGAGAAGAAGGGATCATAGCATGACTACAGCACACTGGGGGGGCTTTTTCCTTCCCCTGACCTGTTTCTCTATCTCTGGTAAGCTCACAGGCCCTCTGGTGACTAAAAAAAATGTTTCGTTGGCATAGCACTGAACCCATACCAGTATTATAAAATGTCCTTTTACTGGATTCTTTATTTTCTACAAAATCACAATTACATGTGTGATCTTCTGAGCCTCAAGCCCAAATCGTTCATCAAATGTAAGTTGAATCTGCACTTTCTGCTCTACTGTCTTGGTCTTTATATGAAGACTGTTTCTTGGGTAAGCATGGGGACGCGGGGCTGCATCCACTTTCATCACTTTGGGATCTTGTGTTTTGGGGAGGAAGACAGAGGGCAGAATTCAGGTTGCTGGAAAATGGAGAACGAGGATGTCAAAAAGGAGAGAGCCAGTCAGGGGAGCACTAAAATCTGTGTGAAAACTCCCCTCACACTCTTGGCCAATCCCCCTCAGTGTAAGATTACTTCCTAAAATAAAGGAAGAGCATATGTTACATGTTCGAATGAGGGTTCAGAACTGGGGAATCTCCTAACAACACTGAGTATATGAAGAGTTGTCGGCGTTCGCCCCAGGGCTTGGGTCTGGCTGAATCATGATCAGGGGGCTGCTGGTGAGAAAGAGAAAGAGGACAAGAAAGAGAAAGCCCTCCATCTTGCCAGGACCGGGGAATTGGAAAGAATGAGCCAAAGACATAGAGTAGAAGTGGACACAGGCAGCCTGAGCCTAGGTAGCCCAAGCAACTTGTACCGCACTTGAGCCACTGTTTGAGCCACACAGACAAACTGGACCTCTTTATTTATAGTACAAGGAGACATTACACATGTATGTTTTATGACACTTTATAGATTCCTTGCCAGGTTACAGACAATAAGAAGCAGTTAACAAATCTATAAGGGCTTAGTCATAGTGGGCCAGGTGTATCCCTTGGTGAAATCCCACCATGAGAAAGTCTCAACTTCTTTTCTAATGCAGAGAAACCTAGCAGTTAGTGTGGGGAAGAAGCTAAAGAACTTCTCCATAAGGAGTGCACCACCACACCCAGAGAAGGCTAAAGAACCTTTCAGATGCAGAGCAGGGATTGGATTTTGCTAATTAGGGTCAAGATGTCTCTTGAAGTTCATCAGATGTGTCTGTTGGAACGCCCCAGCAATTTCCAACCTTGCTCTGTCTGCAGCGAAGGTCAAGGAAAAGACAAGTTACAAGGTTCTGCCAAAGCCCAAAAGGACACGTGGTATTTGCTCAGAATATGTCCCCACACCTCAGGTTCTCTCTCTAAACGTGTCCCCACAAAGGATCTTCAAAAGCTCATGGAGAGCTGGCTCAGTGAGGAGGGCATGAGCTTCTCATGGGCCAGAGGGAAGCCTTGAGGAGAGCAGCTGGACTTTGGTTGTCCTGAAATTGTCCCACCCAAGGAGACACCTGGAGAGACCAGGTGACCTCTATCAGGAGCTGTGACCAGCCAGGCTTAGAAGTTCTCATCCAGGTCAGGAAAGGGTTTCTACAAAACCCATGGAAGTGCTCCATGTGGGAAAGGGTCAGCCTTGACTACAACACACCCAGAAGACATGGCTGCCAAATGATTATGACACTAGTTTTTTTAGACCCTCTCTGCTCCCTTCCTTCCCTCCCTCTCCTGTCCCAAGCCTAGAGGAAAGAAGGATAGGAGATTGCCTGTATAAGAAATGGAAGTGTGGACAGAAGTCTGACTAGTTTTCCTATTTTTCCAAAATCTTTTCAAAAGGGGACTGGGGAAGTCATGCCCACGAACATTAACAGACCATTTTACTTTCTATTAACAGGATTCTTCCTACCTCCTGTCCCTGGCATAGTATCTTTGAGATGTATATTTCAACCAATTAGTGTATTCTTTTGCTTATGCCTTCCCAAGACACGGAACTTCCCTTTTCCTTGAGATGTAGATTAAGCCTTTCTTTAACTAAGACAGGGATTTTCCCTTCCAATCGCTGACCTAATAAGAATTTGTGGAACCCACCTATAACCTACAAGTCCCCCCCCCCCCTTCCAATTCCCCCCCTTTTTTGGCC
>NW_006198338.1:402663-409658 GCF_000334495.1 Tupaia belangeri chinensis | reverse complement strand
CTTCTACATGTCCCGCCTTTTTGGGCCAGACCAATGGGAAATCTTTTAATTAAATGTTGTGTGTCAATCTCAAAAGCAAATAAAAGGAACCTATGTACATGATCACCCCGAGAAAAGGCATGTATGCCTCTTCTCCGGGCCTAGGTCACTCACAGTTGGCTTGGAAATAAACCGCATTAATTATTAATTATTAATTTTACAGTTGGTTATATTTTTTCCGTCGACAGAAGAACAAAGATAGGAGACAGCGAAGAAGCCAACCCCTCCTTTCGTCCCCAGTGCAGTTTTCTTAGCCTAAGGAGCTCAAGTTGGAGAAGGAATAATAGTAAAGTGAAAGGCCAGTCCTATGGCCTAGGAGTTAAGGAAGCCAGATTTCTCATGGCTGACTGTATGGTTCAAGTCTCAGCCCCAGTGGCTTAAAGGGCATGCCAGATGTGTGTCCATGTCCAAAATCTTGACAGGATAGGGAAATGAAGGAGAAAGGATTGTGGTGTGACCACACTCCATTGGGGTGCTTTCTTCTTCTCTCTTTGTCTCTCTCTCTCATCACTCTGGAGAGAGCACATTCCCTTCGACTTATGAACAACAACAATGCTAAAGTGAATAAGTGATCAAAAATTTTGGTATTAGATAGAACTAGACCTTTAATAATAAAAGAAAAAGGAATATGAAAACAGAGCATTAACACCCTAGTGTGACTCAGAAAGGTAAGGGATATACCTGAGGAGTCATATGTATAAGGAAGAATGAGCTGACATAGGCAGATCTGAGGGGCAGCAGTGAAAAACAAGAGAGCGATTTCTAGAGTTCTGCTGAGTTCCCTTGATGAATAAACCCATGCTCTCTGTTCTAGCTTTATCCAAATGTGCCCAAATGGTGCTATTTTCAAATTCTCTATGTGTTTCTAGAATTTGTTTAAAAACTAAAAAAGAGGAAGGAATGTGATTCATGTGCTCTCCCCAGATCCCAATAACCTGCGAAGGCCTATCCCTTGTGCTGACAGTTTTCCAAGTAGAGGGGACTGTTGTCAGCTGGGCCACCACCCTCAGCCCTATCTGCTGCAGCCTCCTTCCCTCTCAGTGAAGCCCCAGAGAGTGAGATAAAAATCACAGCAGTCAAGGCAGGAAGTTCTAAGAACCAGAGCATAAATAGCAAGGCTGGAATCAACAACCGGTTGCTGTCTTGGCTTTCTATGGCCAGCAGCAGCTAGAAGATAGCTTGAACATCATCTCTGAGAAAAGCTAGAGTCCACTAACTTGTGGATGACTTAGTGTTGGGTGATGAGAGACTTTCTTGTTCACTCGAGGCAATATCCTAGGGCTTTCACCATTACTTGGGCTCTTGTTAAGATACACAATGTGTTTCACCAGCTCTGGGATAGAGCCAAGATTATGCATTTTTTAAACATTATTTTATAATTTCTTATTTACATTCAATTGTTGTACATTCCTCTGGGTCACAACGTGGTCCTTCAAAACATGCACACAGTGCACGATAATCAAACCAAGGATATCAATATATTTATCACCTCCAAAAAAGAACATTACAGTATGTTGTGCACCTTTGATTTTCACTCCATTAGTTGTTTTTCTTTTTGTTTATACTCATTATTTTATAATTTCTTATTTACATTCAATTGTTGTACATTCCTCTGGGTCACAACGTGGTCCTTCAAAACATGCACACAGTGCACGATAATCAAACCAAGGATATCAATATATTTATCACCTCCAAAAAAGAACATTACAGTATGTTGTGCACCTTTGATTTTCACTCCATTAGTTGTTTTTCTTTTTGTTTATACTCACAGCCCCCCCACACACACACACGCACGCACACAAACATAATTTCTAATAAGTTCTCAGGTTATCAGTGCTTTGGTCTGTGGACCATATTTAAAGTCATAAGGATTTGGAAAGCGTTCTATTTAATTGCTCATTAGAATCACTTGGGGTATTTGCAAAGCACTCAGATCTGGATTTCATTACTCTGAAGGGGTGTCCTGGCACTGAATATTTTTTTAAATTCCTGTGGTTCTATAAACTTGTAAGGTTGGGAAATACTGACTTAGAATGCATAAAAATGATCATTGTTATTTATTTATGGAAACTAAATGTGGTTGAGGAGTTAATATCTGCATGGATTAAAGCATTATGATCAATCTAATATTCTGTGCAGGAGGCTGAGAGACGTCGAAGGTCTTGTTGGTACCATTCCCTCTATACACTGTCCTTCGACCCAATGCACCAGGTGCCTGCTCATAAAAGCACCTTTCCACCCTAACCGCCATTAGCTGCAGATGCCACCAATACCATAACAATTAGAAGCGCCCCCACTGAATGGATTGTGGTTGCTTTAAACTCTCTATGCAGAAGGAAGGAAGGAAGGGTATGTGTGTGAGTTTGCATGCCCAAGACCCAGATATACATCTGTGATGGAAATTCTGTGTGAACACATCTATGAAATGCCCTTGATACTTGGATGAAGTCTTTGCCCCCCAAGTCTCATAGTTTAAAATAAACGTTTATATTTGACACGAGTCAATATGGCAATAATCTAAGACCAGTCCCTCTTGAAAGTTAAGCACTTTTTATATTCATTTCCTAGTGCTGTTCTAACAAAATACTACAAATTGACTGGCTTAAAAGAACAGAAATTTATTTTTTCACAGCTCTGCAGTCCAAAGAGCATTAGCAAGGCCATACTCTTTTTGAAGGCTCTTGGGGGAAAATCTGTCCCATTGCTTTCTCTTAACTTGGGACGAGGTTGGCAGTCCTCGACATTCCTTGGCTTGTAGACACCTTACTCCGATTTCCGCCCCCATTATCACGTGGCATTCTACTTGTACCCATTTGCATTCACATATGCACCTGTATCTCTGCATGTCTTCTAAAGACATCAGTCTACATTGGGTGTAGGGCCAATTCTACTTTAGCATGAGCTTTCATTATCACGTGGCATTCTACTTGTACCCATTTGCATTCACATATGCACCTGTATCTCTGCATGTCTTCTTATAAAGACATCAGTCTACATTGGGTTAAGGGCCAATTCTACTTTAGTATGAGCTTTCTTAACTAACAACTTCTGCAATTATTCTGTTTCAAAATAAGGCCATATTCTGAGATTCCAGGAAGATGAGCTTTGGGGAGACACTATGCAGCCCCAATAAAGTTTTCCTTTCTTTTCTTTTTTTTATAATTTTTTTAAATTCATGATAGAATGCATAAGTGTGCACAAAAGAGAGAGAAGAAGCACCCTCCACAAAGTCTGGTCCAGTCCCCTTCCTCCAGTTCTCTGGTCCTCCAGATCTTGAGTATTTGCACATGTGCCTAGTGTATTTCAAGCTGACCAGGCCAAAGGCTCAGACTATAGTTGCCATGTGGCTTCTAGCGCTGCAGTGCTGCATTCTATCACCTGAGCCACCACAGCTGGGATAGGATGCTTTTCTTACTTTTTTCCTTTTTTTATTTATTTCTTTCATGAGAGACAGAGGCACAGAGATACAGAGAAACAAGGAGAGATAAAGAAAGAGAGAGAGACAAGCACTCTCAACAGTCTCGTGCAATGATCCCCCTCTCAAGTCAGGATCATGGGTGCACATTGGAGTGTACAGGTTGACCAGGGAGCTGGACCCATGATCTCCCAGTGGATGCAGCATTGCTTGAGCAGGGTGTGACTACTGCACCACTTAGCCAGGCCAACACCTTTTAAATTTAAAGATGGAAAGATTTCTAAGGTTATCACAGGTATATGTTAGAAATATCGGGACCAGCAGTTGGCATAATGGCTATGTCACTGGACTCCCATGTAGTCGACCACGGTTCATGTCCTGGACCCGGTGGCTTAAACTCATGCCAGGTGCATGTGTGTGCATGCCCAAGATCCCAAGAGGAGAATGGAGAAGGGATTACGGCATGGCCATCCCCCCAGGGGGGGATTTCTCGCTTTCTGTCTCTCTGTCTCTCTCTGTCTTTCTGGTGAGTGCATGCACCCTATAGCAAAAAACTCTCAAAAAGAAAAAAGAAAGAAAGAAAAGAAAAGAAATATTTTGCCATGGTTAAGGCAGCTGGACCTAGCATACCTGATTATGTGGTTTGAATCTTGGACTTGGCAGTTTGAAGAACAAGGAGAGCATTTATGTATGCATACCCAAATCTCAAAAAGAAAAATGGAGTTAAAAAATTAGGCTGTGACCGTTTCCCATGGGGAGTGCTTTCTGACTTTCTCCCACCCTCAACACCATCTTTCTCTGGTTGGTAAATGTGACTTCTAGCAACTTAAAAATAAATAAATAAAAAAGAAGGAAAGGGGGACAGCAAATGGTGTAGTGGTTACGTCACTAGACTTACATGGCTGACCACAGTTCAAGTCCTGTACCTGGTGGCTTGAAAATCATGTTGGGGGAGGGAACAGCAGATGACGTAATGGTTATGTCACTGGACTCCCACATAGTTGACTGCAGTTCCAGTCCTGGATCCGTGGCTTAAACGGCAAATGTTTGTGCATACCCCAAACTCCCAAGAGGAGAATGGAGGAGAAGGGATTGTGGCATGGCCATCCCCTTGATGGGTAAGTCTCACTTTCTGTCTCTCTGTCCCTCTATGTTCTTTCTAGTGAGCTCATGCACCCTATAGCAAAAATCTCTCTTAAAAAAAAAAAAGAAAGAAAGAAAATTACATTGGATGTGTGTGCATGTGTGGAGGAGAAGGGATTGTGGTGTGGCCATTCTTCCTGGGGTGTGATTTCTCACTTTCCCTATCACCATTTCTGTCCCCACTTCCCACCCTGTGAGCATGCGCACCTTAAGGCAAAAACCTCTAAACAAAGAAAGAAAGAAGAAAAAGAAAGGAAGAGAAAGAAAGAGAAAAAGAAAAATAAATACCTTGTACAAATACTTTACAAAATTATTCTTCAATGGAAGGCTTTTATCTAATACCCAAGCCCAGCCTATTCCCTTTTGAGCAACACAGGCAGCACAAGCGTGATGGAAAGAATGTAGAAAATGGAGCCTGGTACACCCGAGATCTAATCTCCATTGACCTGTGTGGCTTTAGTTGTTTCTACTCTCTTAAATGCATGAAGTATATAATGGGGCAATGGAGGAGGTAACCACAAGTCTGTTGGGTTTCTTTTGGATGGTGCACCATTTCATTCTATCAGCCACTATAGTTGTTATGTGAGTAACATAAGTATCATTCTTGTGGTGAAATGAGGGTAATTCATTTAACAGATAACCATACAAGATCCATTGTAGGCAGTGAAAATAATTAGTTGACTTTTTCACATTACTCCCCACTCCTAGTGCTGGTGATTCCTTATACTTCTGCCCACATTACATTCCAGTACCTAAGCACAGCCACTCAGGTTACCTGCCAAGGCATTTTTCTTTCCTTTTTTTTAAGATTAAGATTTATTTCTTTTTAATTTTATTTATTATTATTACTATTCAATTTTGACCAGAGAGAGACAGACAGAAAGAAAGGGAGAGTGAGAAAACAAGCCGCCAGATTTGGGACTAGAACTGTAGTCAGCCATGTGGGAGTCCAGCACTTCAACCACCATGTCATCTGCATGTATTCTTTTCTTTTTTTTTTTGGAGAGGTTTTGCTATAGGGTGCGTGCGCTCACCAGACAGAGAGAGACAGAGATAGAAAGTGAGAAATCACCCCCCAGGAGGGATGGCCATGCCACAATCCCTTCTCCTCCATTCCCCTCTTGGGATCTAGGACATGCACGCACATGCGCCTGGCGTGAGTTTAAGCCACCAGGTCTGGGACTCGAACCGCAGTCGGCTACGTGGGAGTCCAGCGACATAGCCATTATGCTAACTGCTGATCCCTGCATGCATTCTTGATAGGCAACATGGAGCAGGAGACTTGGGAGTCTGTTCTGCTAGAAACTCCCATTGTGAGTTGGGCAATTCACTCAAACTCTTCCCATCTGGTGGTCCACTGTACTGCCTACTCAAGAATGAGCAGAATTCGAGAGTAACACACTAGCATGGAAGGTGGAGACCCAGGATCTGGGAGGTGGGAAGACTTAGATGCTGGCTCATGTGACTGTGGACCATCCCTGCCCTGAATTCAAGACCAAAATGTTCTGAGCTTGCCTATTTCACTCCCTCATTGCCTTTAGGTGCACCTGCCCCAGTCCTTAATGGGCTTCATTCAAAACTCCCTGTGGAACTGCTAGGAGTTAAGTTGGGTTCTGGTCTTCAAAGAAAAAATAAAAATTTTACATTTAAATGTAAAGAATTTTAAAAGTTACATTTGCATTTAAAGAAAATGTAAATCAAAACAAGAAAAAACTAACAGAAGAGCCGCTCTGGATTTGGACAGTGTATGTGTATGTATTTCCTTGCTCTCTTGCAGGACTTCCTGTTTCTGCAGATTAACCCCCCACCCAATTCTAGAAGTCACTGGGCCTTCACACAGATCTGTCAGCTACCACAGAACATCCTCTATTTACTCTCTTTTCTTTCTTCTCCAGGGCCCCCTCCATTGATCCCTGATGTGTCTTTCTGGCACAGATGTCTCTTTTCATGGGCTCAGCCACAAATTCGCTAGGTAAGGCCATTCCCTTCAGGGCTCTGACGGGAAAAATATAAAGGAGCCCATTGCCTGTTTATTGAATAAGCCCTGGAAAATCCCACCTCAATAATGATAATCCATTACATTTTTAAGGAGTAACAAATTTTCCTAGGGAGGGATGGATGGAGGGATGAAAGGAGGAAGGAAGAGAGGAAAGAAATGTTGAAGAAGTCCATAGGTAGTATCTGTTCTAGTTCTCTCTTCTTTGTTCCTGTTTGTTATTTACTTAAATTTTTTTTATCACAAATATATTAAATTCCTGAATATGAAAGTATAAATGTACAGTTTAAAAAATAACAAGAAAATGAATGCCAGTATATCCCCCATCCAAATTAAGAAAGAGAACATTGAAATGCCTTCTAAATCTTCCGTATGCTCCTCCCAGTCATCTCCCCCTTTCCC
>NW_006198338.1:387733-402641 GCF_000334495.1 Tupaia belangeri chinensis | reverse complement strand
AGGTAAACTCTTCAGATTTTTCCTGTTTTTTGGAGAGGTTTTTGCTCTAGGGTGCATGCTCTCGCCAGAAAGACAGAGACAGAGTGACAGAAAGCGAGAAATCACCCTCCAGGAGGGATGGCCATGCTGCAATCCCTTCTCCTCCATTCTCCTCTCGGGATCTTGGACACGCATGCACACGCACCTGGCGTGAGTTTATGCCACCGGGCCAGGGACTTGAACCAAGGTCGGCTACATGGAAGTCCAGTGACATAGTCATTACGCCAACTGTTGGTCCCCAGATCCATTATATATGAAGGCCTCACCTGTTCTTTTCTTTGTAATTTTGCCATATACGTAAACAGCTCTGCTTGTTTTGGGCTTTATATCAATGGAGTGATACTACATATTATTAGATTATGTCTGGCTCATTGGCTCAACATTGTATTTGTGAGTCATCTGCATTGATGAGTATAGTCATGGAGCGTTCATTTTCACTACTGTATACTCAGTTGCATAACTTACATCCCAATTTGTTTAGCCATTACATTGTTGGTGGTTGTTGGAGTTGTTCTGGAAACTTTTCTATTGTGAACAGTGCTGCCGTGGCCAGCATCTTCTGGTATACTACGTGGGATTCCATCTATGAAATTGCTGAATCACAGAGAATACACACATTCAATCTGATGAGGCAAGCCAAACTCTTTCCAGGGTGATTAGACTAACCTAGGTGTCTATCAGTATTATAAGAAAATTCCTGTAGCTACAAAACTCTTTCCAACATTTGATATTGACAGATTAGATTTTTTTAAAGAATTATTTTAACTTTATTTATTTAGGTAATTTATTTATTTTAATTTGACCAGAGAGGGACAAAGTGCGAGAGAGAGAGAGAAAGAGAGAAAGTGAGAAAGCAAGCTGCCAGGTCCAGGACTTGAACCACGGTTGGCCATGTGGGAATCCAGTGCCCTCAACCACCATGCCACCAGCTGGCCCTGACAAATTAGATTTTTAAAAATCTAGTGAGTGTAAATAAACATCTCATTAGATTTTTATTTATTTATTTACTTATATTTTTACTTTATAATATTCAATCACTGTATATCACTTAGTTTGTAAAGTGAATTTAGCCAACATGAATACACTTTACACCAGTCCAGTTGAGGATACTATACACATTATCATCAACAGATAATAATCTATTTCTGTGTCCCATTAATGTCTTGCCTATTTTTCTCTTTAATTTCCTTCCTCACACTCTCCCTGCCCCCACCCTCTTCCCACACTGTCTCCAGTATCCGCAACCATTTTCCATGCTTCTATATCCTCTAAGTTTTCAATTTTAGCCATAGAGTACAAATATTCGGTATACAGTAAGTGTAGTCATTTGATGTCTCTCTTTCATAGCCTGGCTTGCTTCATTCAGCAATAAATCTTCTATATTTTTCCACTTTCTATGAAATGGCAGGATCTTGTTGTTTTTAAGTTGAGTAGTATTTCATACAGTATATGTGCCATCTTTTTTTCAATCCATCTGTTCATGGACATTTGGGTTGTGTTAGCAATTGTTAATAATCCTACAATAAGTATGAATGTGCAAGTATTTTTCCAACTGAGTGTACATCTATTTGGGTAGATAGTGAGGAGTGGAATTGTGGTATCATATGGTAGCTATTTTTGAAGATCTTTGAGGAACCTCCATATTGTTCTACACAGTGGCTGAACCTGTTTATATTTCCACCAACAATGTAGGAGAGTTCCTCTTTCACTACAATTCTGCCAGCACTTGTCAATTCTTTTTTTTTTTTTTTTTTAGTCTTTACCATACTGACTGGGGTTAGGCGATATCTCATTGTGGTTTTGATCTGCATCTCCCTTAAGATGAGGGATGTTGAGCTTTTTATATATTTATTTTTTGGCTGTTCATATGTCTTCCTTAGAGAATTGTGTTTGTTCAGCTCATAAGGTTTTTAATTTTAATGGTCATAATGAGATTAAGCATTTTCCCTATGTTTATTGGCCATTTGGATTGTGTGTGTGTGTGTGTTTGTGAAGAAAATATTCAAGTCCTTTATCTGTTTTTAAATAATGTGGTGTTTACATCTTACAGTTTTCAGGATGTTTTTATATATTTGGTATAAAAATGTTGAAGCTGGGAACCAGCAGTTAGTGCAATGGCTATGTCGCTGGACGCCCATGTAGTTGACTGCGGTTCACGTCCCGGACCCGGTGGCTTAAAACCCACGCCGGGCACGTGTGCATGCATGCCCAAGATCCCGAGAGGAGAATGGAGGAGAAGGGATTGCGGCGTGGCCATCCCCTCTGGGGGGTGATTTCTCACTTTCTGACTCTCTGTCTCTCTCTGTCTGTCTGGCGAGTGCACGCGCCCTATAGTGAAAAACCTCTCAAAAATTAAAAAAATAAAAACGTTGAAGCTATATATGTTGAAAATATCTTCGCTCAGTTTTTCTCTTGTTTTCTTTATGATGCCCTTTAATGAGAGGTTTCTCATTCTAATGTTTCTTTGCTTAAAGATTTACCAGTCCTTTTCTTAAAGATTATTGCTTTTTAGCTCAGCTGGGAGTGTGGTGGTTAAGGCAGCTGGATCTTACATGGCTGACAGTATGGTTCAATTCCTGGACCTGGTGGCTTGAGAACATCCTGAATATGTGTGTGTGCATGTCCAAAGTCCTAAGACAAGAAGGGAGGAGAAGGAATTGTGACATGTTCATCCCTTCTATGTGGTGTTTTCTCACTTCTCTTTCTCCCTCTCTCTTTCTCCCACTGGTGAGCACACATGCGTTATAGCAAATTAAAAAAAAAAAAAAGATTAGTGTATTTTGTTTCTTGTTTAAGATATCCTCCCCTATTCTGAGGTTAAAAAGATGTTCTCCTATATTATTGTTTCAAAGTATTATGGTTGTCCTCTTATGTTTACTTTTTTTTTTTTTTGGAGAGGTTTTTGCTATAGGGCACATGCACTCACCAGAAAGACAGAGTGAGACAGAGAGACAGAAAGCGAGAAATCACCCCCCAGGGAGGATGGCCACGCTGCAATCCCTTCTCCTCCATTCTCCTCTCAGGATCTTGGACACCCATGCACATGTGCCTGGCATGAGTTTAAGCCACTGGGTCTGGGACTTGAACCACAGTCGACCACATGGGAGTCCAGCAACATAGACATTATGCCAACTGCTGGTCCTTCATGTTTACATTTTTAATCTACCTGGAAATAATTTTTTGTAAGGTATAAATAGATATATTAGGGTTTTCAAGAGAAACAAAACACACACACACACACACACACAGACAACTTCAAAAGGTTTATGGCAAAAAATGGAACTCAAAGATAAAAAATAGGGACCAGCAAGTGTCAGGGTGGTTAAGGTGCTGAACTCCCACATGGCTGACCATGGTTCAAGTAAGTCCCAGTGCCAGTGGCATGTCTAATGCCTCAAACTAAATCTTGTTCAGTCATATTAAAACATGCTAGTATAAGTTCATTTTCGTGCAAAAAATTGAAATAATTGCATATTTTTTTCATAACACACAGTATCTATAAACTTTCAGGGTCCCTTCACGTATGTGTGTATACATTATAAGAAATTGGCTCACATAATTATGAAGCCTGAGAAATCCTAATATCTGCAAGCAAACTAGAGACCCAGGAGAATTCACAGAGTAATTTCCAGAATGAGGGACCAGCAGATGGCATAATGGTTACATCAGTGGACTCCCACATAGTTGACTGTGGTTCAGCTCCTGGACCTAATGGCTTGAAACTTATGCTGGGCACGTGTGCATGTATGTGTGTCCAAAATACAGAGAGGACAATGAAGAAGAAGGGATTGCAGTGTAGCCATCTGCCCTGAGGGGTGATTTCTTGCTTTCTATCTTTCTGTCCATTTCTGTCTCTCTGGCAAGCACATGTACCCTATAGCAAAAATATCTCTAAAATTAAAAAAAAAAAATTCCAAAATGAAAACTGGCAAGCTCAAGACTCAAGAGTCAATGCTTTAGTTCAAGTTCGAAGGCAAAGACCAATGTTCCAGGGGTGCTTTTTACTTCGGAAGGTTCAGTTTTTTGTTCTATTGAGGCCTTCAACTGATTGGATGAGGCCAATACACATAGGGAAGACAATCTGCCTTAATCAGTCTACTGTTTTAAATGTTCATCTCATCCAGAAACACCCTCGCAGACACACACAGAGAATATAGCTTGGCCAAATGTCTGGATAACCTGTGGCCTAGTCAAGGTGATGCAGAATTAACCACCCTAAGGGCTAAATTATTTTTCATACAATCAAGTGACTCAGAATTTTTGAAAAAAACAATTTTCTTTCTTTCCTCACTGAGCTGCAATACCAACTCAATTGCAGAACAAATTCCAGCTACAAATGGACATGCTTCTGGGTTCTGTCTTTGATTCTTTTGATTTATTTGCCATTCTTAGTGTAAAACCACATGATCTTTGTTTGTTTCTATTTGTTATAGGACATGTGTGCTGGGACCCACTGGCCAGAATGCAAATTCTGTGTGTGGGAGCTGTGGATTAGAAATAAACATAACAACAAACACACAAAGACATACAAGTATAGAAAAGTGAGGACCAGGTGGGCCCAACTTCTCTGATGGAGAAAGCTGCAACCTTGAACCAGCCTCGGGTTTATTATTTTATAGGGTAGAAAATGGGGAAAAAGGAAATGGAATGCAAAGCCAGTTGTTTTTGGATGTAAATCAACTGAAAGTGCAAAAATGACTGGTGCCATGTAATTTCTCTAATCTTTTTTGGGCAAAATCTGATAAACACATGTGGCTTCCTTTAGCCTGATATTGCTCTGCAGTATGGGTAGACAACAACAGGCAGATAGCATTTTCATATGCAAATGCGTTCATAGCCATGCAAGTGAAGCTCATGGAAGCACATTTCTGCATGTGTCTAAAGGTCGCCATGTTTGCTCAGGTTAGCTGCTCTCCACACATGCGTGAGGTGGGAGGAAATAGTGAGAAATCAATCTCTCATGACACAATCCCTTCTCCATTCTATTCTTGGGACTTGGGCATGTACACACATGCACTCAGCATGAATTTTCAAGCCACAAGGTCCAGGACTTGAACTGCATAGTCGGCCATATGAAATTCAGACACTTTAACCTCTATACCACCCACTGACTGAAAAACTATGAGATCTTAATTACCACAGTTTTGTTTTTGTTTTTATTTTTTTAAGAGAAATTTTTGCTATACAGCATGTGTGCTCGCTGGAGAGGCAGAAAGAGGCAGAGAGACAGATAGTGAGGAATCACCTTTCGAGGGGGGCATGGCCACTCTACAATTCCTTCTCCATTTTCCTCTTGGGATTTTGGGCACATATGCACACATACCTGGTGTGAGTTCAATTCGCCAAGTCCAGGACTTAAACCATGGTCGACCATTTGGGAATCCGGCAATGAAACCTTTACACCATCTGCTGGTCCTAATTACCAAAGTTTTATAATAATTACTGAGATCTGCTTAGGAAAGACTCCACATTGATCTTCTTTAGCAATATCTTGGCTATTTATAGGCATTTGCATTCTAAACACACTTCAGGACCAGCTTGTAAATCACAGAAAAACCTTGCAAAATTTTTGTAATAATTTTATTGAATCTCTAAGTCAATTTGTGGTAAGCTGACATCATTTAATATTCAGTCTTCTAAAACACAAATATGACATAGCTGTACAGCTATTTAGGTATAATTTTTTTGAGTCTTTTGCTATAGGGAGCGCACGCTCACCAGAAAGACAGAGAGAGACAGAGATGGAAAGCAAGAAATTCCCCCTTCCCCCCAGGGAGGATGGCCACACCACAATCCCTTCTCCTCCATTCTCCTCTCAGGATCTTGGGCACGCATGCACACGTGCCCGGCGTGAGTTTAAGCTACCAGGTCTGGGACTTGAACTGTGGTTGACTACATGGGAGTCCAGTGACCTAGCCATTACACCATCTTCTGGTCCCAGGTATAATGGCTTTAAACAAAGTTTTGTAATTTTCTTTATTAAAATTTTTGCCTTTTTGTGTTTTAACCTAGGTACTTTATATTTATTAATGATATTTTAAAAGAAATTATAAAAAATTTACTAGAGGACATGCACATTCACCCCCCAGGGAGGATGGCCACACCACAATCCCTTCTCTTCTTTTCTCCTGGGATCTTGGGAATGCATGCACACACGCCCCGCATGAGCTTGAAGCCACCGGGTCCGGCACTCAAACCATGGTCAGCCATGTGGGAGTCCAGCAATATAACTTCTAAGTCATCTGCTAGTCCTAAACTTTTTTTTTTTTTTTAATGCTAGAGGGCCTTTGTGCTGGCTAAAGACAGATGGAGAGACAAAGAGAAAAAGAGAAGGAAAGCATCCCCCGTGAATCCTTTCTCCTCCATTTCTCCATCCTTTTGGAATTTGGGGTATGCATGGACACCTGCCTGGTGTGTTTTTCATGACACTGGGACCAATATTTGAACAGTAGTCAGCCATATGAAATCCAGCTCCCTTAACCACTAGGCTATAAGGCTGGTCCAACATTTCTTCTTTTATCATATTTTTTATAGTCTTTCTTTTTCTTTTTAGTTTGCCATAAGGTATATGGTCTTGTTTGAGAGAAAGAAAATGAGAAATTACTCCCCCTGGGGGGAATTTGGCCGCACCACAATCCCTTCTTCTCCATTCTCTTCTTGGGATTCTGAGTATGCCTGTACACACACCCAGCATGTTTTTCAAGCTTCCAAGTCTGGGACTTCAACTACACAGTAAGCTATGTGGAATCCAGGTGCCTTAACTTCCAACAATGTCCCCATACATATGGTCCTGCCATCTGGCGGAAGGCATTTAGACACATTTTTGGAAAAGACTTCCATTTTCAAGGAATTACTGAGCCTCTTCTCTTCCTTTGAAGAGGAGGAAATGGAGGAGGTGAAAGGTGCATGCATACTGTCTGGAGGAAAATCAAAGCTTTCAGAAGACCTCCACTCAGAGCTGGAAGATTCCAGATCACCTGCGTTATCAATGCTACACACTGAAGCACCGGAAGTTGAATTTCTTTTGATTGAGGGTCATGTAAACAGAGATAGTGCTTTTGGGCTCTTTTGTCCAATGTCTGCTCACCAGACACAAGCATTTCATTAGTGTCCCGAACCTCACGGCTGGCCTCTTCAGGACCTCTGGAGGGATTCTGATCTTCTGAAAGGGCCTCACCTCCAGAACAGGTAGGGGTGCAGTGAGACTGGGGCTTGGATGCCATCTTGCCACTCTGCATTTTCCCAAGTCCTGTCTTCACAGAAGAGTCATTTTTTTTTTCATTCCTGCACCCCTGGGGTTTTAAATGAGCCTGGGGCGAAGGGAACCTGAGCTAGGAGTCTGGTTTCAACATGTGAAATGGATTTTTGAAGGTGCATTTTTGGAAGTCGAGGTTTCGCGTTGCTTCTTTTGTGCCTTGGGCGACTTTGAACACTTCCTGAGCTTTTGCGTGACCCACGCCCTTACTCTGGAGTACTTTTTCAGTACTGAGCTGAGCTTTTGATGTACATGCCCGAGCAGAAACTTTTACTACTCTGCCCCTACTGTGAGCAATACTGGCAACCTTCGCCACAACATTTAATTTCGGGGTTACGTTTTGTTTTTTCCCATCTACTTTCTGGTCGGTTTTTCCATTTTATTTGTTTGTAGTAGTTATACTTTCATTTCTCCATTTTTTAATCTTCGTATTTAGCAGAGTCACTTGCACTACTATTACCTGTTGTTCTTAAAAGACATATTTAATTTAATTAATAAATTGATTTAAATTGAACAGAGACAGAGTGAGAAAGCAAGAAAGGGAGGGAAAGTGAGAAAGCAAACCACCAGGTCCGGGACTCGAACTGCAATCGGCCGTGTGGGAGTCCAGAGCCCTTAACCACTATGCCATGTGTCGACCAGACTACCATCTGTTTTTACATTTATCACACAGGACTTACTCGTGTGATAGGCAAAGCATCACATGGGGCATAGCTTAATAGCATTCATTATTGAAGTGGTTCTTTCCTGTACATTCTTCTTTTGGGTCGCTTAAATTTCCAAGGAGGTAGCTGAGGTGTTGACTGGTTACAGGTGTCCCTGATAAGCAAAGGGGAGGATAAGGTGCTCCGTCATGGAAGAGAGGCGGAGGTTTGGACACCCACAGGCTTTCAGCCAAGCTCAGCTCAGGCGGTGCTGAGGGGTCATCAGAAGGGGTCATCAGAAACAGCAACATTCGCATCTCCCTTCATTTCTGTCCCCTCTTGGAATGCATTACTCTGGAGCTGTATGGCTTCTGGTTTATATTATAATAATTATATTGTATTCCTTTATATTATAATATAATAACTATACTATATTCCTTTAGGGAAATACTGTCACAGAGACCCCCATGGGGTGGGGCCCAAATCTTTTTGCACCTTCCTTTTGCAGGTTTGAAGTCCAGATTCTCACACAAGCACTGGCCTCCCGTTTGATTCAATACACACTACTGTGTGCCTCTCTCATTAAACAATCAGTAGAAAGCACGCTTGCCTTATTGCTTTCTAACTATGAAAACAAAAGTGTGAATGCCCCAGCTCAATTTGTTTTAGTTTTTTTTTGTTTGTTTGTTTGTTTGTTTTTGCTATAAGTCATGGGCATGTACTCTTGCGGGAGACAGACAGGGAAAGTGAGAAATTAATCCCCAGGGCAGATGGCTATGCAGGAATCCCTTCTCTTCCATTTTCCTCTTGGGATTTTGGGCATGCACACACATGCCTAGCACGTTTTTTTTTCACTGTAGGGCGCGTGCACTCGCCAGACAGACAGAGAGAGACATAGAGACAGAAAGCGAGAAATCCCCCCCCAGGGGGGATGGTCACGCCGCAATCTCTTCTCCTCCATTCTCCTCTTGGGATCTTGGGCATGCACGCACACGCGCCTGGCATGAGTTTTAAGCCACCGGGTCCGGGACACGAACTGCAGTCGACTACGTGCAGTCGACTACGTGGGAGTCCAGCGACATAGCCATTACGCTAACTGCTGGTTCCCATGCCTAGCACGTTTTAAGGCCCCTGGGTCTGGGATTGAACCTCACAGTTGGCCACGTGGGATCCGGTGCCTCAAACCATTATACCACCTGCTAGCCTGCCAACCCAAAATTCTTAAAAAAAAACCAAAAACAAACCAAAAAAGGGGACCAGCAGTTAGCGTAATGTCTATGTCGCTGGACTCCCACGTAGTCGACCAGGTTTGAGTCCCAGACCTGGTGGCTTAAACTTACACCGGGCGTGTGTGCGTGCAGTGCCCAAGATTCCGAGAGGAGAATGGAGGAGAAGGGATTGCGGCGTGGACATCCCCTCTGGGGGGTGATTTCTCTCTTTCTATCTCTCTGTCTCTGTCTGCTGGCGAGCGCATGCGCCCTATAGCAAAAACCTCTCAAAAACAAAACAAAACAAAACAAAACAAAAACCAAAGATAAAAAAAATACCAAAAAAGAAAAAAAAGAAAGAAAGATAAACCAGAGACTAGCAGTAATGGTTACTTTGTTAGACTCCCCACGGCTTAAAAACTTACAAGAGGTGCGTGGGTGCCCAAAATCCCGAGAAGAGAATGGATAAGGGATTGTGGAGTGGCCATTCCCCAGGGAGGTGATTTCTTGCTCTTTCTTTCTCTGTCTCTCTCGTGAGCACACGCGCCTATATAGCAAAAATTTCTCCTCTCCCCCCCAAAAATCATGAGATTAAACAATTTACAGAGAAACTATAACGACTTCCATCTTTTCCCTTAAACATGATACTTCCAGATGAATTTTAAATAGCTTTTTTCACAAATAGTAGAAGATTCCTGTATTTTGATGGGAAGGAAAGGAGTTCAAGTAAAATACTAAAAAGCCACTTCCAGACAGGTGAGATCCCATCCGAGCGTGCGTGCTGCTGCAGGGGACAGCACAGAGCTGGGACTGGGAGACTCTGCCCGTCCTATCTTTTGGACAGATCCACGAGGACGCCCCCGGAAAAGAGCTTCTGTCCGAGGCCGAATGGCACCTTGGCAAGCGCGTCCTCAGTGATGCGGTCCGGCGTCACCCGCACCTCCCAGCCCCGAGTGAGCTGCGGCTGGAGAGTCCCATCTGCCAGCTGCAGGAGCGCGGGGCTGCGGGCTGGGGCCGCGGCGTGGGAAGGAGGAAGCTCCACTGCTTCCCGGGGCACGACCAGTGCGTGCTCTACAACCTGAACGAGCAGCTGGTCAACCTCCACTCCGGCCCAGCAGCCTCTGGGCTGCAGGCGAGTTCTCCCGGCGTGCGCCCCCTCTCTCTCGCCGTGCGCCCCCTCCCTAGGAAGGCTGACGTCGCTGCCGCCCCTGCAGCCACCGCCGCATTTCCTTCCTGGCTTCTCCCTCCTCCAGCTCAGGCTGCAGCCCTGGCGGCGGCGGTGGCGGTGGCGTTGGCGGCGGAAACACTGCCAGGTCCCCTGGACCTTCTCTTCCCTCCTGCAGACAGTTATCCCAGCATGCTTTTCAAGCCTTCGCACTGCAGCTGGCGTGCGGAATCGAGCTCTCTTAACCAGGCTGTGGACCTGGCCCCCAATTTTTTTACTTCCATTATAATACATGATTTTGGGTTCTTTATGGGAATGAAATCAGATAGTAAGCTTGTCTTTGTGTCTGGGGTGTTTTGGTGCAGCATCTGTTTATGGGATTGATTTGTACTACTTTGCATAATTGTAGATCGTTTATTCTCATTGCTACAGTGTATTCCATTGTGCGACTATACCAGAATCTATTTATCTATCCTAATGTCGAGGGGCATTTGCGTAGTTTATAGGCTTTTGTAAGAAATAGCACTGCAATGAACATTGTAGTGCATATCGTTCATGAATTGTGTATATATGTATATGTATATATATGTATCTATATTATATATACTATATATAATACAAGCGTACATACATATATGTGTGTATATAGTAATGTGTATATATATATTATATACCGTATATATAATACAAGTGTACATACATATATATTATATATACCATATATATAATAAAAGCATACATACATATATGTATGTGCATACATACATACACACACACACATATATATATCTCAAGTAGAATCAGTAAGCCATAGGATATGCATATGTTGTACTTCAGTGTATGTTAAACCATTTTCCAAAGCAGTTGCAGCAATTTTTGCTCCCATCAGCGGAGTTGGAGTATTTTGCTCGTTCCATGGTGCATGCTGAATTTTGTAAAACAATTTTCCTACATTTACTGATGTGATCATACCATCTTCTGATTTTTTTTTCCATTATTCTCTTCATGTGATAAACGACAGAGTTCCGTAGTGAAAACCCATCGTCCTCAAATCCAGCTTGGTCAAGTTGTACACTTTGTACATCGCTTAGTTTGGTCTGTTGCTATTTTGTTTAGACTTTTTTACCTCCAATTTCATTCGGAGGTTTGAGATAGACCTATAACCCTACAAAAAGGAAGAGGCATCAATAGGAAGCTCTGGAAATAAAGGACCATCAGAAGGTTGAGATCTAATCGGTTCTCCTTGCATACAATGTGGCATGCATTTCCTGACAAGGCAGTGAAAAATACAAAACTGTATTAACCACAATTTCACACATTCAACCCTTCAAACCAATATTGTGATTGTTATCTTGGATTGTAAGCAGGCAGTGTTCCTGACTACTCTTAGAGCCAAACAAACAAACTGGATCAGACAAACAAAACACTGCGAGATTATAGTCTCTCCGTATTTTGGCTGGACGATTGCCTTGCCTGACTTAATTCTTTGTGCTTCTTTCACAAAGCGATGACAGTCGCTGAAGCGTTCTATGCTTGAAGCATTTTCAGGGATAGAGTTATGAACGAATGAACGCATGCTTTATCTCTGCCGTTTGAGATCAGGGCCGTGGAGTAAGTAGCAGCCACCTGTGTGAAGGAGAGTATGTTGCCTGAATACCGAAAGCAAAGACCCAACTGGGTCTGACAAAAAGAGACCCACTTGGTCAACTTATTGTAGAGGTCTACAGGCACAGGTCCTTTGTTTTCCTTTTTATAGTTAGAGAGCACATGTGCTCACCAGAGAGAAGCAGAGGGACGCAGGGAGAAACACCTCCCAATGGGGTGTAATTGCCTCGCAATCCCTTTCCCTCCACGTCTCCATCCTGTCAAGAGTTGGCACGCACATGCACCTGACACGTTTTTCAAGTCATTGGAGCCAGTAATTGGCCATGTTGGGTCTGGCTCTTAGGACACAGGGCCGGCCCCCAAGCATTTTCTAAAAAAGTTTTATTTTATTTCTTTCAGGAGAGAGAGTATGTGCACATGAGGGAGAGAAAGGGGGAGAAGGACACTCCCTAACAAGGTCTGGTCACACCACCATGCTCTTCCTCCAGCCCTCCAGCTAGTCAGGATCTTGGGTGTGTGTGTGTTTCCAGCCTGTTTCAGTCCACCTGGGATCTGAACCCACAGTTGGCCATGTGGCGTCCAGCACTGCAAATCAGTACACTTCTCACCTGTGCCACCAATGCTGGTCTTGGCATGAGCACTTTTACTGTGAGAGTCAGGCTACCCCAAGAAGGCAAAGGAGAGGTGGAGCCCATTCCTCTGTTTATCGTGGCTTAATGGACGGCAAATGATAAACTCTCCCCAACTCGCCAATCATAGAAGTTTCTCTTTCTCCAATCTGTAGCAGCAAGCAAGGGGTAAAGAGGAATTGGAATGATTCCTTCTACTACCGGAAATACCTTGTGGAAACATGAGGGAGGTAGGTAAGAATGCCCCCACATACAAATGATTCCTGTTACACTTTAGATGCAGCTACAGAATGGCTATGTACTTCTTTCTTTTTTATTTTTTGGAGAGGTTTTTGCTATAGGATGCATGCGGTCGCAAGAATGGCTATGTACTTCTTTCCATTCCTGCTTCCTGACCCCTGGATCCAGTCCCTTTCGGTGACAATTTCATCTCTTGGAAATATCTGCCAGCAGATGGCATAGTGGTTACATCACTGGACCCAGTAGCCTGAAAATCATGCCAGGTATGTGTACATGTATGCTCGAGACCTTAGGAGGAGAGTGGAGGAGAAGAGATTCAGCATCAGCATCTCCTCTGTGAGGTGAGTTCTCACTGTCTCTCTCACTGTCTCTCTCACTGTCTCTCTCTCCCCCTCTCTCCCTCTCTCCTGTGATCACACACACTCTAAGGCAAAAACCTCTAAAAAAAAAAAGAATAGGGACCAGCAAATGGTGTAATAGTTACATTACTGGCCTCCCATGTAGTTGACCACAGTTCAAGTCCCAGATCCAGAGCCTTGAAACTCATTCTGGGCATGTGTGCGTGCATGGTCAAAATCCCGAGAGGAGAATGGAGGAGAAGGGGTTCGGCATGGCCAGCCCCCCAGAGGGTGATTTCTCGCTTTCTGTCTCTCGGTCTTTCTCTGTCTCTCTGGTAAATGCACATGCCCTATAGCAAGAATCTCTGTAATATATATATCATATATATGTAATGCTGGTACTTGAATTCATACCTGGGTAATTCCTCTCACCAACCTCATTCATATTTTGACGAAGTTTGAGGGAAAACCCCAGCTCCTTTATGAGAGTTTTGCATGTGATAAGCCAAAGATAGTGGTGAGCTGACGTTGAACTCAGGAACTCAGGGTTGACAGGTATACTTTCCACAACGGTGGAAAGTATGATACCTGCCCCATTGGCGGTGGGGAGGGGGTGAGGAAAGCTGCATTCCCTGCCCGAGCTCAGCTAAGCAAGACCTAAAGGACTAAGGTAGAACTTCTAGGTTGGCCCAGAGTTACAGCACAGCACCTGGGATGGAGGGGTACCAGGTAGTTGAGTACGGGATGATGGAAAGAAAGACAGGGGTACTGGCTGACTTTCATCCACCACATTCCCCGAACTCAACACAGCTAAGCTCTTGCTAAAGTGCTATTGGGTCATCGGAAAAGTCATGATGTATTTCTCTATGTTTTTATGCAAAAATGTCTTCTCCGGTTACTCAATAGTTTTACTAAGCAACTAGACTTGAGTAGAAGCAAATCTAATCAAACAAGGTTCTTCTGGGGCTGCATTATAAGAACGACCATGCAGAGTTTTTGTAAAACCTAATTACATAAAAGACATTCAATATATAGAAATTATTGCATTTGTCTCTGTTAGGCCGGAGGCCTGGGCAGCTTGGATGTGGAGGTTGGATGCTATGCCCTAGTCGGCTGATACAACCCAGATCTAGCCTGTGATCAGACCTGCGCTGCACTGGGATCTCACCTGGATGTAGCACACGGCGCTCTACTGTGCACACGGCGCTCTACTCTGCACACGACACCAGACCTTATGTGGCACAGCAGTCTGCTCTCCCCCTAAACCTTTACCATGGGCTGTTTCTACCTCTAAGACACTCCCCCCTCTACACTCTTATAAAAAAAATCCCTAAACTCCGCCCCCACACTCCGACTTCTCTGTCCTGTCTCCCTTCCTCTCTCTCCCTTTCTGTTGCACCAGTGAACCTTGCCGCCCAGAGCACTCCCAATAAAGCCTCTGCATTTCTATTTTCTCATGTGGTTGGCCCATTCCTTACAGTCTCAATTCTTTTAGTTATGCCAGAAACTTAATTTAAGCCTAACGGGGGTTCTAATGAATTACGCAGCTATTGTTTCTAGGAGTGTACTTGGTTTCAAACATAGCTGGATCCAGGAAAACAGATAATTTTATCAGAATTCTATATCCTGTTGATGGAAGATAGCCAACTCTAAAAAAATGAATAATAATTAATGCAATTTCTTTCTTTCTTTTTTTTTGGAGAGGTTTTCACTATAGGGCGCGTGCGCTCGCCAGACAGACAGAGAGAGACATAGAGACAGAAAGCGAGAAATCACCCCCCAGGG
>NW_006198338.1:377931-387558 GCF_000334495.1 Tupaia belangeri chinensis | reverse complement strand
CTGCTGGTTCCCAATGCAATTTATTTCTAAGCAGAATATGAGTGACCTAGACCCAAAGAGGAGGCAAAACATGCCTTTCTTAGGGTGATCAGGTACGGGATTCCTTTTATTTGATTTTGAGATCAAAAGACAGAGTTTGGAATTTAGTGAAAAGTTTTTCCATTGGTCTGGCCCCAAAAGGCAGGACATGTGGAAAGAAGGGGCTTGTAGGTTATAGGTGGGTTTACAGTTTTTAGGGTGGTGATTGGAAAAGGAAGGTTGGTGAGATCAGAAAGGAATGTACTTTAACAGAGAGTAGGGGGCTTAATATACATCCCAAAGATACTCCAATACTGTGCCAAGGGGGAAAAATCCTGTTACTAATGGGCCAGAATGGTCTGTCAACATCTGTGGGTGACTCCCCCCAGGCCCCCTGGAAAGGACTTTGGAAAAATTGGAAAAAAGCAGTCAGACTTCTGTCCCCAATGCTTCCCATTTCTTGACTACAATGTGTCCACTTCTTGGTTTCATACTTTGAATAGTTTCCTTCCCTAGGTGGGACAAGATATTCTCTAAGCCAATATGGTGGGTAGGGAGATGAAAACCTCTCACCTATCAGACCGGAGCCACGGACCTCACTTTTCACGGTATATGTAGCAATGTAACGGGGGCTGTCTGAGGCATGGAGAGCTATGCATTGTCTCTCTCACTGGATGAAAGAAATAAACAAAACAAGCAAAAAAAAAACAGAAAACAAAACAAAACAAAAAAAGAAAACAGTCAGTCCAGCAGATGGCGGAGTGTTTACATCGCCGGACTTCTACCTGGCCCACTGCTGTTTGAGTCTGAGACCTAGTGGCTTGAAACTCATGATGAGTGTGGGTGAGTGCATGCCTGGGACCCCAAGAAGAGAATAGAGCAGAAGGGATCATGGCATAGCCATCCCTGTTGGGGTGATTTCTCACTTTTCTTCTCACTGTCTCTGCCCCACCCCAGTATATGCCTCTAGGGCAAAAACCTCTTAAAAAAGAAGAAAGAGGAGAAAAAGAAGAAGAAGGAGGAGGGGAGGAGGAGGAGAAGGAGAAGAAGGAGAAGAAGAGGGAGGAGGAGAAGAAGGAGGAGGAGAAGGAGAAGAAGGAGAAGAAGAAGAAGAAGGAGAAGAAGAAAAAGGAGGAGGAGAAGGAGGAGGAGAAGGAGGAGAAGAAGAGGAAGAAGCAAGTATCCCTTTGTTATGTGATGCAGACTCCACTAGGTGCTGAGGGCGGAGCTTGCACCTCATCACCCGAGGATATGTGTAGCTGAGTGCTGTACCTAGCTGCACCTGCTGCCATAAGGTGCAGACTGGGAGGAAGGAGGCAGCAACCACCAAGACCTCGAGAACAAGGTGCTAATTAAGGTATGTTTTAATAAGAATTCTTAGGATGGAAGGGCGTGAGTCTACTGGGGCACTCTTATGTCCTAGTGGGAGGCAAAAAGAAAGCCAGTATTTCAGAGGTCTGTCACAAAAGGTGACATTTTAGTGTTAATCTTTGCATGTCTCCAGAGGCCATAAGCCCCACATGTGTCAGTGGTTGTCGGTGACTCTAGCCAGGGGGAGCAAGCCATGCCATTCTCTCTGTAGGACATTAGGAGAGAGTCAAAGCTCCTATAAGAGTGGGGAGATAAATGGGACCAGTAGTTGGCGTAATGGCTATGTCGCTGGACTCCCATGTAGTCGACCACGGTTCGTGTCCCAGCCCCGGTGGCTTAAACTCATGCCGGGTGCGTATGCCTGCGTGCCCAAGATCCCGAGAGGAGAATGGAGGAGAAGGGATTGCGGCGTGACCATCCCCTCTGGGGGGTGATTTCTCGCTTTCTGTCTCTCTGTCTCTCTCTGTCTTTCTGGCAAGCGCCCGTGCCCTATAGCAAAAACCTCTCCAAAAAAAAAAAAAGAGGGGGGAGGAAAATAAGAAAGGGTAATGCCAGGCAGTGATGTGGTGGTTAAGGCAGCTGGATCCCATATGACCAGCTGCGGAGTTCAAGTCCTGAGCCCAGTGGCTTGGAAAACACCCCAAGAAGAGGTAGAAATGGAGAAGAGATTGCAACATGACCATCCCCCATGGAGGGTGCTTTCTCAATGCCCCCTTCCCCCATCTCTCTCTGGCAAGCACTTGCATCCTTTAGCAAATTAAAAAAAAAAGAAAGAAAAGACAAAAAAGAAAAAGAAAAGGTCCTTCATATCATCAGGAATCACAGAGAGCTGTTCTCATGCTGGGTCCAATTCCTCCGTCAGGTAACTGAAGGGCACCTGCAGTTATTGAAGGATATTGTTCTCGAACAAGGAAGCTGGCAAGCAAACTCCTGCCCCCGACTAGATGCTAACTTAAGTCGTCTCACTCAATTCTTACCAAAGCCTGAAGCTGTTATCAGCCCCTTTTTACAGAAGAGACACCCAAAGCTCAGCTTGAAAAAGCAGCTCGGGTTGACCCGCTACAAGGTCACCTGGAACTTGGAAGTCAGGTGGCTTAGACTTCAAAACATGGGAGTTTTTTTTGTTTGTTTGTTTTTTTCTATCCCCAAAACATGGGATTATGGAAAAGGGTTTTGGAATAGACAGATGTGATTTCAGGTCTTGCCTGTCATCTCAGAGGGTGTGACTTTAGGCATGCTACCTAACTTTGCGAGATTCAGATCAAATTCTAACTCCAGAAGGTAGAAAGGAAATGCTGCTGCCCGTTTCACTGGGATTCATAAGAATTAATTCAGCGAATTAATCCATCCAAAATTCCTGACCCCCTTAGTAATTTGTATTATTTACTTATTTATTTATTTATATTATTTTTTGATTTGCTATATGCACATGGACTCACCAGAGAAAGACAGAGAAAGGGAAAGTGAGAAAGCAAGCCACCAGATCCAGGACTCAAACTGTGGCTGCTCATGTGGGAGTCTGACACCTCAACCACCATGCCACCTGCTGGCCCCATGCTATTAAGTATTATTGATGCTTTTCAAGGGTTTTATTAATAAGAGGGCATGGGGAAATATGCTTTGGGAGTCAGTAGGGAAGAGATGGGGAAGAGAATGGGTCGAGAATCTACTCTTATTATAGGGCATTAGGGAGTGGACAGAAGGAAGATGAACTGAAAATTGTTTTCAAAAACAATTGCAAAAGGGGACCAGCAGATGGCATAATGGTTATGTGGCTGGACTCCCATGTGGCCGACCATGGTTCAAGTCCTAGACCTGACGGCTTCAAACTCGCACCAGTCACGTGTGCATGCATGCCCAAAATCCCAAGAGGGGAATGCAGGAGAAGGGATTGCAGCATGGCTATCACCCCTGGGGAGTTGATTTCTTGCTTTCTGTCTCTCTGTCTCTCTCTGTCTTTGTGGTGAGCACACACTTCCTATAGCAAAAATTCTCTCTTAAGAAGAACAAAACTGTAAAAGATAAGAAGGAAGGAAGATGTGGGAGAGGAGACGGTTGTTTCTAGAGACGCTGACCACAAAAGACTTAAAGGCCAACTCCATAATTGAGAAAGTATTTTATTTAAATTAATTTTGGGTACAAACTTATATGAAACTAATTTCTTTTTTTAAGAATTATTTTTATTTAACTTTCATTTATTTGTTTATTAATTTATTTATTTTAATTTGACCAGAGAGGGACACAGTGAGAGAGAGAGAGAGGGAGAAAGAGAGGGAAGCAAGCCGCCAGGTCTGGGACTTGAACCATGGTCGACCATGTGGGAATCCAGCACCCTTAACTACTACACCACCTGCTGACCCCGAGATTAATTTCTTTGTCTTTTTTTTTTTGAGAGGTTTTTGCCATAGGGCACATACGCTCGCCAGAAAGACAGAGAGAGAGACAGAGAGACAGAAAGCGAGAAATCACCCCCCAAGGGGGATGGCCACACTGCAATCCCTTCTCCTCCATTCTCCTCTCAGGATCTGGGCACGCACACCCAAGATCCGCTGTGAGTTTAAGCCACTGGGTCAGGGATTCAAACCATGGTCGGCTACATGGGAGTTCAGTGACATAGCCATTATGCTAACTGCTGGTCTCCTGAAATTAATTTCTTAAAAAATTGCTTGCTTGCTGCAGCCTGGCAGCAAAGAGTTGGGGGGCCTTGAGAAAAAGGGCTTTGGATTGAGAAAGGACAGACAGAAAAGCTGGGGTTGGAGGGCCAGGCATCTCTGGTGGAGTCACTGTGGCCGTAGCTGTTCTGTGCTCTTTTTTTTTTCTTTTTGGAGAGGTTTTTGCTATAGGGCGCATGTGCTCGCCAGACAGACAGAGACATAGAGACAGAAAGCGAGAAATCACCCCCCGGGGGGATGGTCACACCGCAATCCTTTCTCCTCCATTCTCCTCTCGGGATCTTGGGCACGCATGCACACGCGCCCGGCGTGAGTTTTAAGCCACCGGGTCTGGGACTCGAACCGCGGTCGACTACATGGGAGTCCAGCGACATAGCCATTACGCTAACTGCTGGTTCCCGTGTGCTCGTTCTTTTATAGGGGAGGTGAAGCCTCATGCTTTCTATACTGACTGCAACTGTGGAGCATCTAAACACGCCTCTGCTGGTTTTGGTGGTTGCTTCTGGGGTGTGGAGGTACGTTGTGTAGTTAAAGGAACTTTAGATTCATCTCAATTTTGGAAGAAAGAAAGAGAAAAGAAAAAAAGGAGAAAGAAAAAAGAAGAGGGAGAGAGGTAAGAAGGAAAGGAGGACAAAAAGCAGGCAGGCAGACAGGAACAAAGGACTCAAAACAATCATGGTGTGTCAGCAGTCGCTAATTCTGTGTGGTGGGACTATGGGAACTGTGAGTATTTATGATTCTTTGTACATCTTGGCTTTTCTTAGAAGCAGCAGTTGGCATACTGGCTGTGTCCCTGGACTCTCATGTAGTTGACCACGGTTCGAGTTCTGACCCGGTGGCTTAAACTCATGCCAGGCGCATGTGCATGCATGTCCAAGATCCTGGGAGGAAAATGGAGGAGAAGGGATTGCGGCATGGCCATCTTCCCGGGGTGGTGATTTCTCTCTTTCTTTCTCTCTGTCTCTTGGGCAAGCTCTTGCTTCCTATAGCAAAAACCTCTCCAAAAAAAGAGAGGTTTTTGCCTTAGGGTGTGTGTGTTCACCAGAGGGAGAGAGACACAGACAGTGAGAGGGGAAGAGAAATCACTCCCTGGGGGGATGACCATAACACAATCCCTTCTCCATTCTCCTGGGATCTTGGGCATGTAGGCACTTGTGCCCAGCATGATTTTGAAGCCACTGCGTCTGAGATTCGAACTGCAGTCGGCCATGTAGGAGTCCAGTGACACGAGTGCTTTGCATTTGCTGCCCTCCCAATTATTATTATTTTATTATTTGATCAGAGAGAAACAGAGAGAAGGGGAAAGTGAGAAGGCAAGCCACCAAGTCTGGGACTCGAACCATGGTCCATCACGTTGGAGTTCAGTCTCTTAACCACCGTGCCACCTGCCAGCCCCTCTTTCTCTTCTTATAGAAATACTGGTCCTATCAGACTAAGGTCCCACTTTTAGACCTCATTTAACCTTATTTACCTCCTTAAATGCCCTACCTCCAAACACAGTCACATTGAAGGTTAGGGCTTCAACATATGAAATTGGGGAGGACATAATTCAGTCCATGCCTTCCTCTTGATTTTTTTTTTTAAATCATGAGCTTGCTGGTAAGAGAGACAGAGACAGTGAGAGGGAGAGGAAGAAATCACCTCCCCAGAGGGGTAGCCACACCGCAATCCCTACTCCTCCATTCTCCTCTGTGGATCTTGGGCACACATGCCCGATGAGATTTTCAAGCTCCTGGGTCCAGGACTTGAACCATGCTCAGCTATGTGGGAGTCCAGTTCCTTAACCACCATGACACCTACTGGCCCCAAAATAAAAAATATTTTTAAGAAATTGGGACCAGCAGATAGCATAATGGCTATGTTGCTGGACTCCCCTGTAGTTGACCACAGTTTGCATCCCGGACCTGGTGGTTTAAACTTACACCGGGCCTGTGTGCGTGTGTGCCCAAGATCCCAAGAGGAGAATGGAGGAGAAGGGATTGCAGCATGGCCGTCCCCCCTTGGGGGCGTGATCAGGCCCCCTGGGGGGTGATTTCTCGCTTTCTGTCTCTCTGTCTCTATCTGTCTGCTGAACGCACGCGCCCTAGAGCAAAAACCTCTCCAAAGAAAAAGAAAAAGAAATATATGTATATTTTTAAGAAATGAATCTTTCTTATGTGTCTCTGTGACCAGGCTTCCCCGCCTTGATGGATTATACACTCCAGCCCAACGTGACAACACTGACCGAGTACTATCCCGATATCTCCTTGAGCCCCTGCGATGAGGAATTTATCCAGAGAGACAGCAAGATGCTTCTTGCTGTCCTTTACTGCCTGCTGTTTGTAGTCGGCCTTCTGGGGAACAGCCTGGTCATCCTGGTTCTGGTGGCCTGCAAGAAGCTGAGGAGCATCACCGATATATACCTCTTGAACCTGGCCCTGTCTGACTTGCTTTTTGTCTTCTCCTTCCCCTTCCAGACCCACTACCAGCTAGACCAGTGGGTGTTCGGGACTGTAATGTGCAAGGTGGTCTCTGGTTTTTATTACATTGGCTTCTTCAGCAGCATGTTCTTCATCACGCTCATGAGCGTGGACAGGTACCTGGCGATCGTCCACGCTGTGTATGCCATAAAAGTGAGGACAGCCAGGAAGGGCATAGTCCTGAGTCTGGCAGTGTGGCTGACCGCCATTGTGGCCTCCAGCCCATTGCTAGTGTTTTACCAAGTGGAGTCTGAAGATGGTGTTCTACAGTGCTACTCGTTTTATAATCAGCAAACCTTGAAGTGGAAGATCTTCACCCACTTTGAAATGAACATCTTGGGCCTCTTGATCCCCTTCACCATCCTGATGTTCTGCTACATTAGCATCCTGCACCAGCTGAAGAGTTGCCAAAACCAGAACAAGACCAAGGCCATCAAGCTGGTGCTCATCGTGGTCATTGCCTCGTTCCTCTTCTGGGTCCCGTTCAACCTGGTCCTCTTCCTCACATCTCTGCACAACCTGCACATCTTGGATGGCTGCGTCGTGAGCCAGCAGCTGATTTCTGCCACCCATGCCACAGAAACCATTTCCTTCACTCACTGCTGTGTGAACCCTGTTATCTACGCGTTCATGGGTGAGAAGTTCAAGAAAAGTGTTGCAGAAGTGTTGCAGAAAAGTTGCAGCTACATCTTCTTCCTCGTGGGAAGACGGATTCCCCGGGAGTCCTCTGAAAGGATATCATCCTTCTATCAGCACTCTTCCCGCTCCTCCAGTGCAGACTACATCTTGTGAGACCCCAAAGCAGGCCCTGCGTTCGTCATCCTTCTTGTCTTTTTAATAATTTTTAAAAGTCTATTTCCTCCATGAGCAAGAGAGAAAAATAAAGCATGCCAACCAGGTCCAAACTGAGATCAACTCCCAGCCTCGGCTAGTCCTGGGTCACGTGCATAGAATTGTGTATTCAGGGATGGCTCCAGACACAGGCTTGGAACCATCCAATGCAGGATTGACTGTCTTGTAGAATCACGTTTTAGAGCTCTGCCACCAACTGACCCCTCCCACTGTTTTTTAAAGAGACCAAATTGACATAGTGGACTCTGAGGCTACACAAAGGGACGCTCTTAGAACTTTGGTTATAGACACAAGACTTATTTTCTGATATTTGATGAGTCTCTACTATTGCAAGTTAATCTCATCTTTCAAAAATATTGCTACTATTTTTCTGGAAATAGTCTGTATATTTCACTGTATGTTTACAGTAGAATTTTGGTTATTGATATAATCTTGACAGATTAAACAAGCCGCTCTTGGTTTTTCTAAGTGTCATCATATAGGAATTCAATTCTTTAATTTATTTTTTATTTGCTAAGTTTGCATGTGCTCACTGGAGAGCAACAGAGAAAGAGGGAAAGTGAGAAAGCACCTTTAAGAAAGGATGGCAATGGGAACCAGCAGTTAGCATAATGGCTATGTCGCTGGACTCCCACGTAGTCGACCGCGGTTCATGTCCCGGACCCAGTGGCTTAAAACTCACGCCGGGCGCGTGTGCGTGCGTGCCCAAGATCCCGAGAGGAGAATGGAGGAGAAGGGATTGCGGCGTGACCATCCCCCCTGGGGGGTGATTTCTCGCTTTCTGTCTCTATGTCTCTCTCTGTCTGTCTGGCGAGCGCACGCGCCCTACAGTGAAAATCTCTCCAAAAAAAAAAAAAAAGAAAAAAAGAAAAAAAAAAGAAAGGATGGCAATGCTGCAATCCCTTCTCCTCTACTCTCTTCTTGAGATTTCAGGCACGTTCACATACCCAACACGCTTTTCAAATCACCAGGCCTGGGACTCGAACTGTGCAGTTGATCATATGGAATCTAGCTGCCTTAACCACCCTGACACCAGTTGGCCCTATGAATTTAACATCTATCGAAAGCTTTTTCTTTATTTCTTTATCTATTGAGGAAATCATATGGTTTTTCTTCATTATGTTCTTACTTTGGTGAATTGCACCAATTAATTTTTCAATCTGAAATCTATTACATTTCCTTGAGGGAAAAAGAAAAGACCACTTGGTCACAGTCATTTTAATAAATAACTGAGTTTTCTTGGGACTTTCATATCTCTGTTCATGAAAGATATTATCCTACAATTTTCCTTTTTTATAATACCTTAGGTTTTGGGCTTCTAAAATGTATTGGAAAGTACTCCCTTTTCCTCTATTCTTTGAAATAATTTGTGTAAAAAAAATTATTATTTCTGGGACCAGCAGTTAGTGTAATGGCTATGTCGCTGGACTCCCATGTAGTCGACTGCGGTTAGAGTCCTGGACCCAGTGGCTTGAACTCATACTGGGCGCGTGTGCGTACGTGCCCAAGATCCCGTGTGCGTACGTGCCCAAGATCCCGAGAGGAGAATGGAGGAGAAGGGATTGCAGCATGGCCATCCCCCCTGGGGGGTGATTTCTCGCTTTCTGTCTCTCTGTCTCTCTCTGTCTGTTTGGCAAGTGCACGCACCCTATAGCAAAAACCTCTCCAAAAAGAGAAAAAGAAATGATTATTTCCTCCTTAAGTATTTGATCGATTTCATTACTGAAGCCATCTGGGATTTCTCTGTAGGGAGATTTCAAATTATGGCTTCAAATATTTTTGACAGAGTCTGTTCAGAGCTTATATTTTTGCTTGTTTCAGTTTTAGCAAGTTGTGATTTGGGGCCAGTAGGTGGACACTGGACACTATATGGCTGACTGTGCAATTCAAATCCTGGACCTGGTGGCTTGAAAATTGTACTGACACATGTGCATGTGTGCCCCAAAATCCCAAGAGCAGACTGGAGAGGAGAAGGGAGGCTGAAGATGGGGAGAGGAGAGAATTATTTCTCAACTTTCTCTCTCTCTCTCTCTCTCTCTCTCTCTCTGCCTCTCTATGACAAGCTCTTTTAGCCTATAGCAAAAAGAAAAGGGAAAAGAAAGAAAATGAAAGACAAGAAAGTCATGATTTTTATAGAAATATTTATTTAATTTCATTTATTATATTATTAATTTTTCACCAGAGAGAGAGAGATAGAGAGAGGGAAAGTGAGAAAGCAAGCTGCCAGGTCTGGGACTTGAACCATGGTCAGGCAT